>NW_015167556.1:448765-490780 GCF_001447785.1 Gekko japonicus
TGGAGATTATGATTGAAGTTTACTGTATGTGAAGACGTCTTACCTAAGTATGAGTTTGTGCATATTACTATATCATGCTGTGACAATGGTAAATAAAAAGTAATACTGAAAACCAGAAGTTATTAAACTCTTAGTATTAATTGACAATTTATGCTCACATGCAAAGTGGGGATGACAGCCGTGTGATGAACCACATTCATTGTTCTGTCATCTTTGATGCAAGCCGTGTGCTTTTAAGTGTCCTTTGAAAATTCTAGTCTATAAGGCTGGCTTTAATACTGAGCAGAAGAAGGGAATGTGCAGAACCCCCCAGTTCCCTTCTGGATTTGTTGTGGCAAACTGAAGCAAAACCCACTGATCTACCCCCCAAAAATCTGAAATAGAGTGAGAATTGACAATACCATCATACAACAGACATCCACCACTTTCCCCTATTATATGCTTGTAAAATTATACGAAACTTGCACTCAAATATGCAAGGGAAACTGAACTCAGTAACACTGTAAGCTAGTGTGAAGTGTCTGGAATACTGCAGTGAAAGAATCAAGAGAATATCTTGTTGGGTACAAGAGAAACTGCAAGTTAAAACACTTGTGACAGTAGCTGGAAACTGCAGAGGTCAGGGAATGTTATGCCTACATTTGATGACGTCACAACCTGGTGGTCAAGCCTTCCATATAGGGGGTGGTGTCAGGCTCCACTGGACTGTTTTGGATTGCTAGGGGGGGGGGAATGTGCAGATCTGTCCTCGCAGAGGAGGGAGAGCTTGTACCTGAATAAAACTTGGTCTTAAAGGTGCCACTGGAATGTTTTGGATTGCTAGCTATGGGAGGGTGACGCACAGATCTGCCCTCACACAGATCTGTGCAGAGGGGGGGGGGGAAGAGGGAAAGAAAGCGAGAGAGATGGAAATAAAGAGGGAAAGAAGGAGAGAAGGAAAGGAGGGAAAGAAGGAAAAAAGGAGGAAAAGAAAGAAAGAAAAAGAAGGAAAGAAGTAGGTAAAGAGGGAAGAAGAAGAAAAGAAGAGATTGGGAGTCTCAGAGTGGCTTACAAACTCCTTTTCCTTTCCCTCCCCACAACAGTCACCCTGTGAGGTAGGTGGGGCTGAGAGAGCTCTGGCAGAGACTGCTCTTTTTCAAGGACAGCTGTGCCAGAGCTTGTGACTGACCCAAGGTCACATCAGCAGGTGCAAGTGGAGGAGTGGGGAATCAAACCCAGTTCTCCCAGATTAGAGTCCGCACACTTAACCACTACACCAAACTGGAAAGAAAGGGGGGGAGAAGGAGCAGGGGGCAGGGCTTGTTGCATGTGCCCACCCCCTGGGCTCTTTACTGCCGGAGCTCTGCTCCTGTGTGCTCCTGCAGAAAATGACCCCTGGGTGTAGGCTTATTCTAGCATGTTTAATTTGGGGCAGAGGGGTGGAACTAAAATTCGGTTGTGGCTAAGGCAGTCAATCGGAGAGCATGAAGAATTTGAGGGCACCAAGACAACTGCTGCTGCTGGAGCTTATTCTAACCCAGACGGACTCCCCCAAAGTAAAAAGTGGTAACTGGAAAAACCCCCCCCCCCCGGTGTTCTCCGATTCAGCGGCTCTTTCCCAGACCTTACTGCATTGTTTAAATATTTTTATGTATACCGTATTCTAAATGTTAACATCGTAAATGTTTTAATTGTAATGTTTTGATGTCTGCTGCCTTGGGGACCCTGTTTGGGTGGAAAGGCAGCATAGAATTGTTTTAAATATATAAATAATAAATAAACATACATTATTGCTGTTGTTTGCTACAGTATTCAGAATGAAGAAGTTGTAGTCTTGAGCTGATTTGGAGTTACTGATCGATGTGGTGGGAGATGGGGTTTTATGCATCTGCTAAGGAATCATTCTACATCAAAGCAATAACCACGAGATTTTCTTCTTTAAAATTAAAATCTCAAGAGCTGTGACTCAGAGAAGTGGTCCCATTGATTCGGACGGGCAGCAACTCTCCGAGTTCTCGAGCAGACGTCATTCTCAGCCCTAAGACCTTTTTAAATTAGTAATGCTAGTGAAGGAGCCTTGCACTATCTTCATGCAAAGCATGCCCCCAGCCACTAAGCTATGGATCTTTTGTAGGTTACAGTTGACAAAGGAAAGGTGATGGGAATTCATTCTGGGGAGGAGGAGATAGTTCTGATTTGCACTCCATGGATTACTACAGTGGTCCTCTGTTTACATTTTTAAGGAAGAGAAAGGAATCCCTTTTTTATACAATGGCTGAGTTCAGACTGGCAGTTTGAAGCGGGAGGGAGACATGGCAAAAAAGAGCTGGAACAAACTGTTCCGGGTTTTCCGTTCACACTGCAGCGACTGATGTGGGAGCATAACGGGAAGAAGCGCAAGGGAGCGTTCACACTGTTGGCCCAGAGGCATGGCTCTTTCTTTTTGGTAATCTGGAGATATGCACTTAAGAAAAATGCAATTTTTGGTATTCATGGTGTGGAATGGATGCAGGATAATCGTGCTTTCCAGGGTTTGCTACATATGCCACTCAGGCCTTTCATTTACTAGACTTGTTCAGGGTTCGGACTAATGTGAAAGGGCGCTAACTCTACCTAGTTGTCTGGTATAATTGGCGACATGGACTCAGGCCTTGTCTGGGGCGTGGCACAAGGGGATCCTCAGCAGTCATAAAGCTAAGCTCATGACTGAGGAAAGAAATACTGTCCATGGGATAGGATATGTCTCTGTCAGTTCAACATGGTTGTCTGTTTAACGGTCAGTGCCTTTTGGCAAGAGATAACTACACTGATTGTCTTCACAAGAATCTCTCTACTAAGGGACTATACAGTAGCTACTGCCATTGAGCTGCGGAGGCTCAAGTGGTTAAGACGCTGAACTGTGGGCTGTGGAAGGTCAGTAGTTCAGCAGTTTGAGACCCGGGTGCCGCATGACGGAGTGAGCTCCCGTCTCTACTTCCAGCTCCTGCCAACCTAGCAGTTCGAAAGCAAGAAATTGCAAGTAGATAAATAGGGACCACTTCAGTGGGAAGGTAACAGCATTCCTTGCGCCTTGGTGTTTAGTCATGCCGGCCACATGACCACGGAAACGTCCTCAGACAGCGCTGGCTCTTCGGCTTTGAAATGGAGATGAGCACCGCAACCCTAGAGTCGGATTCGACTGGCTTTCAAGCAAGGGAACCTTTACCTTTACTTTACTTTACTGCCATAGAAACTTCTGTCCTTGCACTTCAAATGTGCTTATTATTTTGAAATCCCTGTGTATTGCTATTACCATTACAAGCATTTAGAACTCCTTTAGCCTTACTGCATAATGTATGTATTATTTACTTAGTACATTTTTATCCTTCCTCCAAGGAACACAAGATTGTGTACGTGGTTCTTTCTCTCTCTGTTTAAATCTCACAACATGTGAGACAGGGTCAGCTGAGAGAGAGAGCGCACTTCATGGCAGAGTGGAAGTTTGAACCTGGGTCTCCCAGATGTGAACGTAGATCCCCGTGTTGGTGGCAAGTTGCTATATATCAACTATATCACTGGCTTATATTTTGCTTCACCATCTTACAAGTTCTCCAAACATAACTTGAAGGGCTCTACAACTTTATAGGACTTGGATGCTCTCTGGGAAATGTTTGTGCAAAGCACATATATGCTGTTCAAAGTGAACCAAAAGCAGGTATATGTGTATGCAGGGGTCATTTCCTGCAGGAGCGCACAGGAGCGGAGCTCCGGCAGTAAAGAGCCCAGGGGGTGGGCACATGCAACAAGCCCCACCCCCAGCTCCCAGCAGCCCTCAGGCAGAGCAAGAAGCAGCCAGGTAAGTTGCAGAGCCCCCCCTGCCCCCCCGGCCCCAAACCGTCCAGTGGCAGCTTTAAGACCAAGTTTTATTCAGGTACAAGCTCTCCCTCCTCTGCGAGGACAGATCCGCACGTTCCCCCCCCCCAGCTAACAATCCAAAACAGTCCAGTGGAACCCGAGCGGTGGATGTTGCCTTCTGACACACTTCCGGTGATGTCAGGGGGTGTGGCATATGCAAATAAATTATGCTAATGAGTTGTGCTAATGAGCTCCTGCACCTCTTTTTCTATGAAATGACCCCTGTGTGTATGTAATAAATCTTGCAAAGCCCTCTAGTTCTCTGCTTTAGCTACACTGGGCAATACTGCATTCCTTCAATGCATCTACTTAAGTTCACTGCGAAAATTCTTCTTGTCTTTTGCAAGCTACTCAAAAGTCTGCCAGAACTTGCACATATACATGCATGAATATGGGAGGCTGGGGGGAGGGGGAGAGAGAGAGAGAGAGAGAGAACAAAATGTCCATGGTATTCACCCCTTTCTCCCTGCTTCTGCTAAATTCTTCTTACCTGGTCTCAATAAGAACCAGCTGTTTTTTTCCTCTGGGCTCATCCTTCACATTCCCTGCAACATCTGTCCACCAGATATAATTACATCAGTAGTAAGGAGATGTGAGAGTCTGTTGCCTGAATGAATGAAATGTGTTGCTTTTATGGCTGTTATGACCTTTTTGAGAAGTCCCTCAATTCTGACGCACAGGAGAGGGAAGCAAGGTGGTTGAATATTGCAGGAACCCACACGGGCAAACCTAGACTAAAGCATGGAGAACTGTCCTTTACATTCAGCATGATTATAAAGTAATGAATGCCTAGGCAAATTTTAAACTGGTAAATTGGTATGTTTGGAGGGCTCAGGATACAACAACCTTGCTGAAGCTTAGAAGGATTCAGGTCTGATTGTAAGAACATTCTCTGCTTCCTGTAGTTTAAAGAGTTTTTAGCCCATAAGAGGACCTGTCCTCTTTATCTCATGACTCCTAAGCTTATTCAAGAGTCTTTGGTGAGGTACCGTCTTGAAATCCATAAGAACATAAGAGAAGCCAATGTTGGATCAGGCCAATGGCCCATCCAGTCCAACACTCTGTCACACAGTGGCCAAAAATACCAAGTGTCCTCAGGAGGTCCAGCAGTGGGGCCAGGACACTAGGAGCCCCCACCCACTGTTGACCCCCAAAGCACCAAGAATAAAGAGCATCACCTGCCCCAGAGTCCCTATCCATACCTCTGCTCCATAAAAAAAAAAATCCAAGTGTATAATGTTTAGTGGATCACTCTTATCCCCATTCTAAATGGTTGGTGAGGCAGGACTTCCCTTTGCATAAGCCATGCTGTTTTCCTCAGCAGGCTTTGTTCCTCAATGTACTTAATAATTCGGTCATTAATAATAGTTTCTACCAATTTCTACTAATAGTTTCTACCAGGGCTATTTTTGGGCAGGAACACACAGGAACGGAGTTCCGGTTGACTTCCGAGTTGGCCACGCCCACACCTACAGTCAAAACCTCTGTGCATGTGTGGCTACAGAGGAAAGGCCTGGAGAGCGACACCCCCCCGGCGACTCTGAGGTAGGCGGGCCACGGGGGGCCCTGGAAGGATCGGGGAGGCTGGAGTACACTATATAGGTGAATAGGAGCGATGAATTCCTGGGGTGGCATTTTAGTCCTGGTTTATGAGGATTTAATAGGATTTAACATTGCTATTTCATCTTGTTGTTTGTATCTTTACAGATCCAAAACAGAAAGCTGTAAAAATGTGCTAGAAACAATTTGTAGAATTTGATGTATAATACTATATCAACAATGTAACAGAGTAACATGTACAAAGTGCAATAAGGTCCGAATAAAAGTTACAGTTTACAAAGTTCTCCAGATTGCCAAGTCGTTCCGAAAAAGCTTCATCTGAACGGGACCATTTATAACCTTATAATATTACAAAAATGTATCAATATACGATGGACAGTGCAATGTACCAACAGTATAAATACAATGAAAATGCATTTGAATAAATATCAATTTGAATAAATAATTATAAGTTACATACAATGATGTGTCTTCTAATCTTTGTTCATCGTTGAATGAAATAACCTTAGCTGTAATACTTCATGGAATAATCTCTATAAAAATATATATTAATAATGACAGGAAAGGAGTAATTCATCTAGCAAAGTCTCCAAATCTTGAAGAATATATGAATCATCACAGAACTCACCGTTATTTTCCATAACAATTCATGATACAGTTGGGTGATGACAAGGCTATTTACCTGTGCAGTTGGCTTCGTCATCCTAGAGATGACTTTGGTTGTTTCCAGATGGTCAAGGACTTCCTTGAGTGTAGGCAGTGTAGAATAGGGAGTTTTGCAACAACCATGTATCACCAGTGGTATCTCAGGATCTGTGTAGATATTGTAAGTGCCAGGGAACTGTCCAAGCCCTTGAAAGAAATCTGCATAGGTTTGCAAAAGATCATCTTTGGAGGCCAAGGCAAGCAGTGACATACTATGGAATTTCTTAAGGCTGGTTTTTCCAAGCAGGGGTGGCCCATTATCTTCTGTGATATAGAAGCTCAACATGGCTGTTTGAGAGCCAACCGTGCAGGTTGCTGTGATGCTTTTGGCCTGACTTTGGACCATCCAAGAGTGACCAGAACATTTGCTGGTGCTTCCTGCATGGTAACCAGCAAGATAGAGAGTATGTCTTCAAGATAGGTATTTGGTTGAGCACCACTATCCAGCTTGCATGATACAGAAAAAACTGTTATACTAATGGTGGAAAACCATGGCTGAGAACTTTTAGGTTCTCCTCTAGGCTGAAGTGCTGTAATTACTCCCATGAACAAGGAGTTTGAACTCTTCTCTCACTGGGTGAGGGTCTGTTTGCTCCTGCACACCTTTGCAAAATGATTCTGTGCTCCACATTTGTAGCAAGTCGTTCCAAAGGCTTTGGGCTTGTGACCAGTGTTCCTTCTAAGCTGAGTTAGTGGGAACTAGCTCACAATTTTTTAGCCTCTGGCTCACACATTTTTGTCTTAGCTCAGGAAGGATGGCTCCAGAGCTAACTAATTTATGCAGTACCCAAATTGCTCGCTCACAACTTTAATGCCAGTAGCTCCCAAAGTAGAATTTTTGCTCACAAGACTCCACAGCTTAGAGGGAGCATTGCTTGTGACTGCAGCCACACCTCTTGCAAAGTTGCAAGAGCATCACTGTGCAGCCAAGCGATCTCTTGAGGCTGGAGTGTTGCTGGGAAACTTAGTTTTTGTGTCTCGGCTGCTTTTGTTTCTGTGCTATTGCATGCAAAGTCACTGGAGCCTCTGCAGCCATTGCTAGGCCTTGTGCATGAGCTAAGGTATTAGCTCTGCGAATATCAATTGCTTTTGCAAAGGGGGGAGAGCAGTATGTTCTCCCAGCATCTCCTTTAGTTTATTATCAGTAATGCTAGAGACACTTTTGTCCCTCATCATAATGTCCTCTGCTGCTCCAGATTCACAGTTTTGAGCTTTGCACCTCAGGTGTGTGACAACATTATCAATGCCCTCTGCTTCATTGAACCTGAGCTGCCAAAACTGGTAACATTCAAAAGCGGGATTTTTTTCTGGGCTCACAATAATTTTAAAAGAATGTTAAGACTGTATAGGAATATTGCTTCTATATTCACATGCCTTCTCCTGTGATGTCTTTTGATAACATGCTGTGTCTTGTTTCCTGTTGCAAGCCAAATGGTGAGGCCACATGGCCTCAATAGCCATGCCATAAACCCACATCCTTTCACACTTTCATGCCAAACGCCAGACCTCATGGCTACACTTTCTGGCCCACTTGCGACCAGTCACGTACACAATGAAGTAGCTGGAGTTTGGGTCAGATGACTGCAGGCGGGGTCCCAAACTTATAGCCTATCCCCACACGCAGCTACGACAACCAACAATTGGGCACACCCATGCCCACTCGCAATTGGCTGATGGTCACATCTAATTTGTGACTGGAATTGGGGTATAATTGTTTGATCCCTATGGGAGTGAGCTCTTCTTCCTGTTCTCTTGCTCTTGCTCTCTCCTCTGTCATTGTCTGTTTTATTGAACCTGAAATGCTGCCTCTTGAGAGACAAAGAGTTGCTTTGCGAACTGGAGCACCTGGGTGTGCAAAAATGGGATTTCCATTCAAAATCCCTTGGACTATTCTGGACTGTGGATGTTCCTGATGTGGTAACTATGTATCTTCAATGTGTAGTTAAGGCAAATTGCCCTAGCCTTTGTTATTTTTGTAATCTCTGGTAGTCTATGCTAAACTCTGTACTGAATAAAGATCCTTCTTGTTGCTAATTTATCTCTGGTGTTGTAACTGAATTCCAAGTCTAAGTCTTGTGCCTAACCCTGACCACATACGCTACCATGGGAGGGTAAAAAGCATGCATCTCTGGATAGAGTTGCTAATGTGTTCTGTCCCAAATGCCAACTAAGAGTTTGGAATCTCTCCCTTAGGAAAAGCAGGGACTATTGAAAAGAGATTCTGGTGGCATATTGTTCTGAAAACCAGAGAGGATATAGACCATCTCGTGGATTGTTGTTTAATGTACTGAAAAGTACAGGATTCCCTCCCATCCCTGGCCTGGCCTGGGTGGGCTAACCCTGTACAAAGACGTCTTCCAGGATTTTCCTGGCTGGATCTGTGAACCCATTCTGCATATTATTGTTAATTTCCAAGGCTTTATCACCAATGCAGTACAGTAGGACTGCAATCTTATACTCTTCTAGTTTATTTCTTGCATTGTATGCTGTGAGGTAAAGGCGAAGCGTTTGCTCCCATCTCCTCCAGTCCTCCCCCAAATTGCCAGTCAAGACCACTTCAGGTGGAGGCTTGAAAAACTGCACCCTACAGGTTTGAACAGAAACCACAGGCCCTGGGAGAGCTGTGTCAGGCTTGATGAAGGAGCAGACCCACTTCTGACACCACGTGGTGTCTGGCTCCTCTGTAAATTGTACTCACTGCGGAGGTGGGTAAATGGTCTGCCCGAAGGCCAGAGAGATGCAGCAGGCAGGATGTCTTCAAAACGTTCTTTAATGTGTAGAACAGCAAAGCAGGGAACAACATAGACTTAATAAGTGCTGGAGTCCTAACTACCAACAATCCAATTCTAACTAGTATATTCCAGAAGACACACCATTCATGTGATGTGAAGAGAGGGAGTTTCACTTTGGACCTAAACCTGTGTCTTAGAGACAGCTTCCATATACTACAGAATAGGCTTTAGGTAATCCAGGGATGGATAAACTAATGGGGAATGGGAAATTATTGATGGGCTGGTCTGTAAAGCCTCGAGTATATTTAATCAGAAGTCCTGAATTACCTCCTTTACCCACTGGGTCATTGTTCAGGAAAGCAACTGTGATACAAATACCCTACGCCAAAAACCTCCGAATCCTTTGCCAAGTACCTACCGCGATCGGCAGGGGACACATGGTCCCTGGCCGGAACATTACTCCCTGTAGCACACTCACGCCACACCATGCCATCACCAGGAAATGACGGCGGGTGACGCTCTGGCAATGGGGCTGGGAACTCGATGGTACCATCAAGTTTCCAGCCCCATTGCCAGAGCGTCACCCGGTGTCACTTCCTGGCATGGTGCGGTGTGTCTGTTTTCCTTGCAGGAATGGTCCTGAGAAGAAGTATGTGTCCCCTGCCGATTCTTGGTAAGTACTTGGTAAGCCTACGGTGGTTCCAGGTAACCAATTCTGTGCCACTACAAGTTATTGCTCCAGTGCTTGCTGCTTTCATGTTGGAGAGGGAAACTTGCAGAATATGTCCAGACCTTTCCCAGCTCTATACCTGCCCACCCATCTGGCCACATGTCATTTCTTGTGTTCCAGATACTTGCTGTCTCTCCAGCTGACTGCATTTGCCAACACTCAGGCATGGGCATTTGATCTGATGAGAGTAGTGTTAAATTGGAAGAAAAAAACCAGAGTAGATAGTGCTGCTTGGCTTTCCTGAAGATACCATAGTTGCCCCTTCTTGTAAATTTATGATAGTGTGATAAGAGATTTCCAGTGGTTCCCATAGGTACTCTTCCAGCACCACTGCCCGTCTAGTGCTCAGAACAATGCCAAGTGTCCCCTAGAAAACTTCACTGCAGATGGCATGTTGATGTATTTGCTCCCTGCATCATCCAGCTATGTCTGTTTAAGTGCACCAGCCCTCTTCTGTGTTCCATGATGTATACCTGCTGAGGCCACCTTGGGACCATCTCATGATTATGATGTCTGCTATTGAGTGCATGGCCCACCCTAGATGATGAAAAAGGTGACAGGCAAGTGATAAAGATAAGCAATTAATCTTGGGATAGGCACTTCTACAAAATACAAGCAGGAAATAACCTTGAGACAATACTAATAAAATACAGACCAGCAGAAATCTCATAGAACAATAGGATGGAGTGCAGATATAACCAATTGGGTTATTGGGGTACATTCTATGTATGATGGAGATAAAACGAACTGTTGAAAGCAACCTTTCAGGTAGAAAATTGTATTTTAAAATGAGACTTTTTAAAATACAAAAAGAATCTTGAATATATACTTAACGCACCTATGTATGAAAGGTAAAACTGATGGTGCTGGAAAAAACACGGATATGCAGCAACTGTGACCTCTAAAATAGAGGCTGACAGTGAAAAATGCTGTGATGGCGAAAAGTCCTCCATTTCTGGCTGCATGCTGAGGAAGTTTAGATAGATTTATTATAAGGGAAGCGGCTGTGTTGTAAGGGCTGGTGAGAGAATTGTCTGTGCCACAGCAATAGAAATTACCAACCAGAGGCTGGCTGAAGCCTACGCGCCGTAATAGTCATTCTGACAATTACCCTCAAGTTTCTGAAACAGTGCCATTTCTGTAAAATAAACATGAAAAGGTCTGACATTTATAGAAACAGAAGCGAAGAAGAAGAAGAAGAAGGAGGAGGAGGAGGAGGAGGAGGAGGAGGAGGAGATTGGATTTATACCCCGCCCTTCACTACCCAAAGGTGTCTCAGAGCGGCTTACAAACTCCTTTCCCTCCCTCCCCACACCAGACACCCTGTGAGGTAGGTGGGGCTGAGAGAGCTCTTGACAGAAACTGCTCTTGTTCAAGAACAGCTATGCCAGAACTATGGCTTACCCAAGGTCATCCAGCAGGTGCAAGTGGAGGAGTGGGGAATCAAACCCGGTTCTCCCAGATTAGAGTCTGTGCACTTAACCACTACACCAAGTGACAGATTTCCAAGTGACGGAGGGGAAATGCACCATGGTTGTTGCAAGTGGGTTAGGTGGTTTTCTGCTTTTCTTTTGCTGCCCAGATTTCTGCTTTTCTTTTGCTGCCCAGATTTCAACTGCACAATAGCAGTGTGCCGGGGGGAGGGGGCAGGTCCGTTTTTAAGTACTTGAGTTGATTGATTTTAATACTGGAATTAGAGTTTATTAGAGCCTATCAGGGGTCATTTCCTGCAGGAGCGCACAGGGGCGGAGCTCCGGCAGTAAAGAGCCCCCCCCAATAGCTAGCAGTCCAAAACAGTCCAGTGGAGTCTGAGCGGTGGGTGTTGCCTTCTGACACACTTCCGGTGATGTCAGGGGGTGTGGCATATGCAAATAAATTATGCTAATGAGTTATGCTAATGAGCTCCTGCACCTCTTTTTCTACGAAATGACCCCTGGAGCCTACAGTTCATTGTTTTTGTTGGGAAATGGATTTTCTGGTGTTCTGGCCACCCCCACTTAGGGCTGCTTCTCCTTCCCATCCCTGCCAAGTGGCAAACAGGTGAAAGGGTTCTATTTGGGGGACATTAACAGTGTAATTCTTCATTTTCACAATCTCATAATCTTATAACAGACAGCTTTATACATCAATGGGCTTAGAAGGGTATAAATCTCCTTGGGACTGGCACTGTGAAATTCTCTCTTGACCAACAGGAGCAGGGAAGTGTGAGATCATGGGGTGCGTTCGTTTTCTCACTTTCCGCAGGGTTCTTACATGGCATGGGCATGTGTGAGTTCATTTATTTGTTTCACAAAGACAGAGCGTGCAGAGATAGAAAACTAAACCCTGAACCCAGCTCCACTCTATGGTTTTTAGCATTCTTATCCCATCATTACTCTGATACAGAACATAAGGACATAAGAGAAGCCGATGTTGGATCAGGCCAATGGCCCATCCAGTCCAACACTCTGTCACACAGTGGCCAAAAATACCAGGTGCCGCCAGGAGGTCCAGCAGTGGGGCCAGGACACTAGGAGCCCTCCCACTGTTACATAAGAACATAAGAGAAGCCAAAGTTGGATCAGGCCAATGGCCCATCTAGTCCAACACTCTGTCACACAGTGGCCAAAAATACCAGGTGCCATCAGGAGGTCCAGCAGCAGGTCCAGGACGCTAGAAGCCCTCCCCCTATTGCCCCCCCAAGGACCAAGAATACAGTGCATCACTTGCCCCAGAGTCCCTATCTATTTGTTGTTGTTGTTCAGTCGCACTCTTCACGACTTCATGGACCAGATCACGCCAGGCCTTCCGGTCTTCCGCCGTCCTCTGAAGTTGGCTCAACTTCATGTTCGTTGCATCTATGACACTGTCTAACCATCTCATCCTTTGCCGTCCCTGTCTTCTTTGACCTTCAATCTTTCCCAGCATCAGGGTCTTCTCCAGGGAGTGCTCCCTTCTCATTCGGTGGCCAAAGTATTTGAGCTTCAGTTTCATTATCTGGCCTTCCAGGGAACAGTCAGGGTTGATTTCTTTTAGGATTGACTGATTTGATCTCCTTGCAGTCCAAGGGACTCTCAAGATTCTTCTCCAGCACCATAGTTCAAAAGCATCTATTCTTTGGCGCTCGGCCTTCCTTATAGTCCAACTCTCACAGCCATACATGACTACTGGGAATACCATTGCTTTGACCATGCGGACTTTTGTTGGCAGGGTGATGTTTCTACTTTTTATCATGCTGTTTAGGTTCACCATCGCTTTCCTCCCAAGGAGCAGGCGTCTTTTAATTTCATGCCTGCTGTCACAGTCTGCGGTGATCTGGGATCCCAGGAACGTGAAGTCTGTCACTACTTCCACGACTTCCCCTTCTATTTGCCAAGGAGTGATGGGGCCGGATGCCATGATCTTAGTTTTTTTGATGTTGATCCCTATTTATACCTTGTGGCTAATAGCCACTGATGGACCTCTGTTCCATATGCTTATCTAATTCCCTCTCGAAGCCATCCATGCTTGTAGCCGCCGCCACCTCCTATGGCAGTGAATTCTATGTGTTAATCACTCTTTGGGTGAAGAAGTACTTCCTTTTATCTGTTTTAACCTGACTGCTCATTTTCATGGAGTGCCCATGAGTTCTTGTATTGAAAGTTAGCAGACTGAGAGAAGAACAGAACTACAGTAAAGCATGAGATGGGGCTGAGCTGTGTGCTTTCTTTCTTTCTTTCTTTTTTGTTAAAAAGAGACACCTCAATTTCCTTACAGGTGAATAGGAGGTTGCCCATCTTTTCCCCTTTTGGGGTGTTAATAGAAGCTAGATGGCATTTGTTTGGGGAAATCATGCAGTCGTGTGCTTTAATATGGAATCACAGACATGTCAAGAACTCTTCATTTGTCTCCCCCACCCCACCCTGACCATGCTATCTTCCAGACAGTCCAAGCAACGCTTTTGCATCTTTTCCTTTGCAGGTGTGGATAGCCTCGACTTGTTCCACCCTAGCAGTAAAGAACCTTGCTAACTGGCAGCCTGAACTTCTCTTCTATCTCCTTCTGTTGCACACCCCTGCTTGGCTGTCTGCCAACAGGGATAACCAAAGCTTTACCTCTCCCTACAAGGCATAACCCCAGCTAATGAAATAGCTTAGCCAAACAGAACCCATGCTTATACAGAACCAGAAAGCCCTTCCCAAGCCATTAGCAAAAATGGAAATGCTGTTCACAGAAACTTCAGTCAGGATGATTCGGTTTAATGTGAACATTAGCCGGTTGTTCTGGCTGAACAATGTCTGTGTGACACATCTAACTCTCTTCTAGCTGTCTCTCCTGACTCCCGTAGCCTGAGAAACAAAAATCAGACAGCAAAGCACCAGAACTGAACAACTGTCAGATTGGCTTTTCACTAATTCCTGAGATGTCTAAACTTCTCCCCCAGGGTTCTCTTCCCAACCCCTTTCACTGGCAGGAAATCATTCTCTTTGTCCCTAAGAAGCTATAACTCCTTTTACTATTTGGCTTGTACAGGAGTTCATTCAAACTACCCAGACCTTCTGCCAAATCATTCTCTGGTATCCTTGATCTGTATGAGGTTGTTCTGTAGCTTTCCTGACGGAGAATCTAAATTCTCCCTCAGAGCAGTTTTAATATATTTACAGTGTGGTTTCTCTTCTTCTCTCGGTAGAAGTACTTTTCTGACTATTGCCTGTCAGAAAACACTGACTCCCAAATGTCTCTTCCATCAGAAGCCAAACCCATTGGCTTCTGATCCAGATGTTAGATTTCAAATTAAGACCAAAAGCTGAAAAACCCCTTCCCCTCCAATCAACTGTTTTATTTCTTCTCTCAGCTGATGTTGGCCAATCAGAGAGTGAACAAAGCAGCCAATCACATAAACTTTTCTCTCCAGGGAAGATTAACTCATGAACTCCCTGACTCTCTGACACAAGCAGCATCTTAAAAAGCCTGCTTTTCTGTGCAATCCGTCACAGCAAAATTCAGTTTTGAACCAGCAAATTCCTACCCAAGTATGACACCCTCTGTCAGGGAACTACATCACACACTGTCACGGATGTTCTCTAATGCTGCCTTAGGTCTAACACTTTGTTGGCTTTCTTGCCACCCTATTAGGAACCTTTAATTAATGTGCATCAAATGTACCCATTTCATCTATCAAATGCTGGTAGAGTATAAGAACCCTCCAGGAATGCATGCACCTTCACAATCTGCGCTATTGCTTCTCTAGATATGTTAGAACTCATTCTTTTCTCAGTAGCAGTCAAGACTTCAAGATATTTATATGATGAAATAACATCTGCAAATTATCTCAGTGAATAAAGACTAAAAAAATGTTAGAGAATGAGGGCTGATCTCACATTTCAGAAACATGAGTGCCAGTTTTTAACTCAATAATCCATTTACAGAATGAATAATAGTCAAGGAAGAAGGAAATGTAATGGTATGCTAGGAATGGGATATAGAGAGTGGGGGATGGATTTTGCAAAGATTTACCATAATCTAGGGAATGGAGGAAAGGCTGAAATGTACAGGAAATTAAAACATTCATAGTTGGCAAGAATTATATGGCAGAAGGTTCACATATGAGCTTTTGGCAACTTTATTAAAGGGGAATGTTGCAAATATAAAGAAACTGAGTGGTTTGGGAAGTGGGGAAAATATGGAATAAAGTGCTTAGTTGGGCTGTGACATCTTGATCAAATTACCTTGGCTTCCATGAAAATCATAACAAGTTGCTTAGTTCACTAAGAGGTGTGATGAGAATTAGTTGACTTTTATAGAGCACTTCAGAAATAATTAGGTAAAGGAAACCCCCCCCCCCCAAAAAATAGCTGAACTGGGATTTAGGATCAAGAGTTCCCTAAGATGAATGCTCTCCTGAAAGGGAATGATGGATGATTGCAAAGGTCAGGTGGCTGTGGGACCTTTATGAAAGCCGAATGAGCTTAACCTTAACAACTTCAAATCAACCTGGTTACACCCCTCAGGAAATATGCATGACTGGCAAAAATGTTATTGTTTCCACACATTCCTGTGGATTTCCTGTCTCATGTTCTGCTTCTTGCCCTTTGATTCTCCTCACAGTTCTCTTTCATGGACACTAATGGACAGGATCTAAAGAAGAATGGAATAAACCAGAACTTAAGAATCAGCATCTGAATCAGCATGTGTATGCAGACGTACGCAATGTTCCCTCTAAGCTGTGGAGTCTTGTGAGCAAAAATTCTGCTTTGTGAGCTACCGGCATTAAAGTTGTGAGCGAGCAATTTGGCTGCTGCATCGATTAGATTGCTCTGGAGCCCTCCTTCCTGAGCTGAGACAAAAATGTGTGAGCTGGAGGCTAAAAAAACTGTGAGCTAGCTCACACTAACTCAGCTTAGAGGGAACACTGGCAGGGAGCATCTGGAATCAGGGTCCCCAGCTCCAGATACTCCAGAATCAGGGTCCCAGATACTCCAGAAGGGACTATCTGGAATCTGGGTTCCCAACATGGTGCCCATAGACACCACCAAGTGTTTTAGAAAGTAGGTGGGGCTAGATAGGTCTTTTACCCAGCAAGGCTTCTGATTGGCCCTTGGAGATTTGATTGGCTGTGCAGATTGCCTGTCGGACTCTAATCTGGGAGAACCAGGTTTGATTCCCCACTCCTCCACTTGCACCTGGCTGGATGACCTTGGGCAAGCCGTAGTTCTGATAAGAGCTGTTCTTGAACAAGAGCAGTTTCTGTCAAGAGCTCTCTCAGCCCCACCTACCTCACAGGGTGTCTGCTGTGGGGAGGGGAAGGGAAAGGAGTTTGTAAGCCGCTCTGAGCCTCCTTTGGGTAGTGAAGGGCGGGGTATAAATCCAATCTCCTCCTCCTCCTCCTCCACCACCACCAATTCAGCAGCCACCTGTCAATGACGGAACTCCTAAATCGGCCCTTTTCTCCCACCTCCTTTGTGTGATTCACCCACACTCTCCTCCAGATCTCAAGTCTGCTCCCACTAAACACTTATTCCCTTGCACTTCAGTCCCACTTAGAGACCTGACCTCCCACAAAGACACACACACATCCCACAGTGCTGAGGTTCGAGCATGGGACTAACAACTGGGAGACACGGGTTCATAAGCCCTACTCTGCCATCAAAGTTGCTGGGTGACGTCGGGCCAGTCACTCTCAGCCTAACGTACCCCACACCACTGTTGTAGAGAACAAAAACATAGATGGGGAGAATGATACTTGTAAATTGTTTTGGGTCCCCATTTGGGGAGGAAAACAAGATACAGATGCCTAGATGCATTGGACTGGCTGCCAGTAGCATACCGGATTCGTTTCAAGGTGCTGGTTTTGACCTTTAAAGCCCTATATGGTCGGGGGCTTGCCTACCTGAGGGACCGCCTTTCCCCATATGTGCCCCAGAGAGCACTGAGGTCAGGGTCGCAAAACCGCCTGCCCGTCCCTGGCCCGAAAGACACCAGACTGGCCATAACGAGGGCTAGGGCTTTTTCAGTGGCGGCTCCACATTGGTGGAATGAGCTTCCGGAGGACATCAGGGCCCTGCGGGACCTTCTACAGTTCCGCAGGGCCTGTAAAACGGAGCTCTTCCGCCAGGCCTTTGATTAGGAGCCGCCACTGATGAATGTACCATCGTAAGTCCAACATGCCACGGCCCTGTTATAACGTCAGATGGGCTTTTCTTACTGGATCGTGCATAGGAAACCACTGCCATCTGTTTGCACTGTTTGTACTAGCACTTTATGCAATTGTTTTATTGTGAATTTTATGGTATTTATTGATTTTATTGTATTTTAACTTGTGTCAGCCGCCTTGAGCCAGTTTTTACCGGCAAGGCGGGGTATACATTGGAAATAAATAAATAAATAAAATAAAAATGTTGCAACAAAATCTCATTAAGTCTTTAAGGTGGCTCAAGACTCCTGTTTTATCTTTGCTCCCAACTACACCCCTGTTCTTGTATGACACCCCCTCCGGACTCAACTAGCACCTTCCTTCCCCACATCAGCTATATTTCTCCTCCCCTCCCATGACTTTTCAAACACAATTCCCACCATCACCCCATTGCATGCACTTCAACCCTTCCTTTCCGTGCCCCTCCCTCCAGCCCCTTACACCCCTCCCCCCCAGACACATTCTGGCATTCCTATTCCTACACTTCCCCTAATGCCCATTTCCATCAGCAACTCCCATCCACCACCTTCACTTCCCCTAATGCCCGTTTCCATTAGCAACTCCCATCCACCACCTTCACACATTATAACTCTCTCGCTCGATTCTTCTTCCTTCCCTCCTCCTTCCTCCCGAAGGGCCACTTCTCTGGCATCTTGGTGGAGAAAGAGCAAGAGAGGTGGGCAGAGGCGAAGAAGAAAGGGGCAGTGATGGTGGCGAAGGAGGCAGTTTCTGCTGCTGACGTGAAGGGGGAGGCCGAGTATAAAGTACTGAGACTGATGCATGGAGGAGTGATTTCAGCTCATACTTTATTATATTCAGAAGAACTTGAGATGATTGTAGCCAAGCCCAGAGGTCATTTCGGGGGGGATCGCGGGGGATCGCAGTTCCCCCGGGTGAGGTACAGGGGGCGGGGCACATGACGCCCCGCTTCCGGCCCTCATTCAGCCAGGAGGAGGCAGGAGGAGAGGGAGGGTAAGTTGCTTCCTCCCTGCCTCTCCCCACCCCTGCCTGCCTGGGGCCAGGGAGGGCCTTCGCGGGGCTTCCTTGCACTCCCGCCGGCCTTGCAGGTCCACCGCCGGGCCCCTCATGGGGCTCGGCAGTGGAGCTGCAAGGCCGCCACCGGTGGCCGGGACCGTTGGGGGCGGGGTGTGTGGCCTTATGACACACTTCTGGTGATGTCAGGGGGTGTGGCCTTATGACACACTTCCGGTGATGTCAGGGGGTGTGGCATATGCTAATGAGTTATGCTAATGAGTTCCCCTAGCTCTTTTTCTACGAAACGACCCCTGGCCAGGACAGAGGCCTGCTTATATCCCCGTAGCAAACCACACCCAACACGCACGCACAAACACCCGTGATAGGATATTTACAGTGCACCCATCGGATGGCATAGGTCCATTCTCGGACCCTGGCCATCCGATGGGTGCACCCTAGGATCCGTTCGGGTTATTGTCTCTGGAAGCGAAGCTTGGGCCATTCGCACGGCCACGTGTGGACCCGACCGCGTGCGCGGTTTCTCCGGGTACACAACACCAAGCATGCATGCACCCTGACAGGGAGGTGGTGACCCCCCGCTTCTGACAGGAGGAGGGGGCAGCCATACATGTGCATCCTGGCCCAACCGAAAGACGAACCAGCCACCGCGACACAGGCCTTTTCGCTGCTCTTGCTGCCGCCGCCGCCGCCACCGCCACCGCCTTCCTCATCCTTTCTCGGAGGCCAGATGATAGAGCAAAGAGGCTCAGCACAGTTCGATGCTCAAGATGAATGTTAGGGAGATCCAATCAATAACAGAGTCTTTAAAAAAGGATTAGTTTGCTAGAGTTCTCAGCATGCCTACTAGAGAATGTATAACCTAGAAACGCCCTTCTGCAGGGGCAGTACCCTGAACCTGGAGATCATAGATGAACTGTGACAATATAATTGCGTGAACTGGCACTTGGTCAGTATCAAAAGGATAAGATAGTTCTGGCCTTGGACAGGTGTTCATTCTGTCTACCCTCTGAGACCTTTCTGAAATAGCTTTGGTCACCGTCCTAAAGATCAAAAACTACTTTGGCGGAAAGTGGCTGAAACAGATTATATAGTAAAAGAAGTAGACTGCAGAGAGAGAGAGAGAGAGAGAGAGAGAGAGAGAGAGAGAGAGAGAGAGAGAGAGAGAGAGAGCTGAGAAGACAAATTACAAGTGTCTAGCACCATAGTTTAATAGCATCCAAGAAACACCTCCCAGTTTAAGTGAGTTTGGTAACACAGCAGTCTTGATTACACCGTGTTCAAAGTGCTCCCTGCTCAAAATTCCTATAATTCACTCAGAGGGTTCAGTTGTTCATTGACATTGCAAGGCAGTGTATTGAGGAACAATGCCCCACTCTTATAAGGCAGTACTTCTGAACTATAGCTTTTAAACAAGGGCACTGGAAGCTGCTGGTCCCCCTCTTTGAATACGGTGTCCAACAGACATGATTTAATGGCTTTTTTGTCTTTAAGCCATGTGCTGTGATGTCTGGGCTGAATATAGGGCACAACGGCTGTGCAGGGAAGGTTTGCATGTTATTAATCACTGAATGTTACAGCTGGAGACCTCTCGGCTTCTGTATGAATTCCACTCTTTGCTGCAATCATTTTTCTTTATTGGTGGCTCTGATCACAGGATACTGCTGGTACGGAGGAAGCTGGGGCACTTTGTTAAGATTATGAATAGTAGATGGCATTCTGCCCCGCTTTCAGGTAATGAAATAGGTTCTAGTGTCATGCAGGTGTTTTGTTGAGTTATTCCGACAGAATAATAATGAGACCCCCCATTTCCCCCATACCTACAAATGTGGCCCGCTGAGTATGCAATTGAGATTTCTATGTGAGAATATTTCTTTGGCTTCTCTCCCTCCGCAGCAGCAGATGCTCCCGACTTGCAACTGCTTATGTCTCGAGGAGAGTAGGGTAAGACTGAAATCCCACCAAGAAAGGATTGTGGGACCCATGCAGGAATGAAGAAAAATACACGGGCGGCTGGGCCAAGAATGAGCCACCCTTATTTTTTCCTACTGCTCAACAGAACAGTTTTCCATATGGCTTGCCTGTAATCGTGTTTATACCAGTTCTTGGCAGGAGCTGAAGATAAATGCCGGCAGACTAAGTATTTTAGCATTTGCCATTAAAGTATCCAGTGTTGGCCAAGAGATGGATGAAATCTGGATCCAGATTCACACATGGGCGTTCGTCACCTGATCATCTCACAGGCGAGAATGGCCGTTATCAATACCAGAGGCACAAGTTTTCATACAATCTGACATGGTTTCAAACATTTCCCTTTTGGTGGAGACAATTCGGCTGCAGGTGGATAAGTGACATTACAGAACGAGGATGCACCACGTGTGCGACAAGCATGTGTGAATAAGCTTTTGGGGGACATGTCTCATCTTCTTTTTCAAGCGGCTGAAGAAAACCTTGCATGCATTTAGTAGCTTAGCAATTTTTTTGATCCCTTGTGATAGCCTCCTAGCTTTGATGATGGATACTTACTGGAAGAGACATTTGGGAAAGCTGCATGCTGAGTCTGATGTCTGCAATCCTCTTCACCTTTATTATCACAAAGAGCGAGCCAAGTAGGGGTCCAGACATACTTGTTGCCCTGGAGACCTATGTAAATACATATATTGTGAGTGCCTAAAACCGCCTCTGCTTCCCATTTGTCAGCTGAACAAAGGCCTTTTATGCACTGGTGGCTTTCCTTGCATCACGGTCTCTTTTCCGTTCTGCATTTCCCCCTGCTTTCACCTGGCATGTCCATCGGTGTTGTTGTTTTTTAAAGTTCTGCATTGATTTTCATCCCTTCACCTCTCAGTTTGCTTTCTGTTCGCTGTTTCCCTGGCTTTTCTGAAAGTGGTTTTGTGACAATTTTTCCTCTTGCCCCTCTTCCAAGCCGATGGCAATTCAAAAGAAGAAGAAGAGAAGAAGAAGAAGAGATTGGATTTATACCCCGCCCTTCACTACCCAAAGGAGTCTCAGAGCAGCTTACAAACTCCTTTGCCTTCCCCTCCCCACAACAGACACCCTGTGAGGTAAAAGAAGAAGAAGAGGAGATTGGATTTATACCTCGCCCTTCACTACCCAAAGATTTCTCAGAGCAGCTGCCAAACTCCTTTTCCCTTCCCCTCCCCACAACAGACACCCTGTGAGGTAAAAGAAGAAGAAGAAGGATTGGATTTATACCCCGCCCTTCACTACCCAAAGGTGTCTCAGAGCGGCTTACAAACTCCTTTCCCTTCCCCTCCCCACAACAGACACCCTGTGAGCAATGTTCCCTCTAAGCTGTGGAGTCTTGTGAGCAAAAATCCTACTTTGTGAGCTACTGGCATTAAAGTTGTGAGCGAGTGATTTGGCTGCTGCATGAATTAGTTTGCTCTGGAGCCCTCCTTCCTGAGCTAAGACAAAAGTGTGTGAGGCGGAGGCTAAAAAACTGTGAGCTAGCTCACACTAACTCAGCTTAGAGGGAACACTGCCTGTGAAATAGGTGGGGCTGCGAGAGCTCTTGACAGAAACTGCTCTTTTTCAAGGACAGCTCTTATCAGAACTACGGCTTGCCCAAAGTCACCCAGCCAGATGCAGGTGGAGGAGTGGGGAATCAAACCCGGTTCTCTTAGATTAGAGTCCGCGCACTTAACCACTAACCACTACACCAAAGCATACAGTTTCCCTCAGATCCCCCCTGCCCTTTCCCTGCCCCTAGTAGGCTGCTCCCCACGAACATCGAGAGCGTTCTGCTTACTCTGCACCATCCGCCATCTTCCCCCCCTTTCCCCATCAAGTAAAGGCAGTGATGTTGTTGTTTTTTACCAGTAGGATGAGTTTAGCAAAATTAGTTTTTCACTAAACTTGGTTCTCTGGGATAAAAAAATTATCCCTAGGGAAAGGCCGAGGGGGTGGTTTGTGTGTGCAGGAGCCAATTCTGCGGGGAGAGTTCTCCCCACAGGATCAGCTGGGGCTCTGCTGGGCGGGCTCGTTTAAACTGCAGAGCTCAGCGGAGCCCGCCAAGGAGCCCACCAGGGTTAAACCAGACAGCAGAAGAAGGCAGGGGCACAGCCATACTTGCAGGAAGCCATCGGCATCACTGTCCCTGCGTGGAGCCATTCAGCTCTGCACTGCCTTCCATTGCCGGCCTGAAGGAAGATGGAGGAATCCCCCTCCCCACAAGCACTCATCGTAAGCCAGGGCAAAACCATCCTCTGAACCTTAAACCTGGCTTTGGCGCCTCTGCTTATCAGATCAGGGAAGAGTGAGGGAGAATATAGGCTGCTGAGAAAGGAGGAGGAGATGGGAGACCAAGAGGGGAGAAGCTAGCTATTTGTGTAGGAAGGGGGGCTGTTTGCTGGCCATCGGAAGTTACTAGCAAGCAGCACCTTCACCTTACCAAAGGCAGAGACATTCAACAAGCACACATGAACAGCAGAGCTGCCCTCCGCTAGTGCTTGTCAATATGGAAAACGGGGCTTCTCAGCTCCGTGTCAATTTTGGGACAAGTCTGGTCAGTTTCAACAGTAATTTCCACCCTTTCCCTGCATTCCTTTCTGTTCCCTGTCACTCAGTGCACTAAGGCTAAAAGGCATGCGCAAAAGGCATGAGGATTAAATAGAAGGTGCTTGCTGGACACTACTCCGCAGCTGCAATGGGGCAATTACATATATATATTTTTAATTGGACACTGCCCACCACACATCACGTTCCACCCTGATTTAGAAAACTGTGTGTTTGTGTGGGGGGGGGTTGTAGCTGAAGAATAAATATGACGGATGATGAAAGACGGTTGCAGACGGCAGGCACAGAAATCCGAAGTCAAGTTTGCGAGTGCAGAAAGGGCCCGAGAATAGCTTCCAGCTTCGTGGAGGGCTAAAAACAACCACAATTCAGGTTACTGTCCCCGCATGCCTCAAGCTAAGATTCTGCATTTGTTTGTCTCACAAAAAATTGGGTTGTTCTTTTAACGCAACGGTTCTGTTCCTTTCTGCAATGTTATTTCTGTAGTGGTTGTCTAACAACCTGGAGCTGTGGTGGCTCAAGTGGTTAAGATGCTGAACTGCAGGCTGGAAGGTTGGTAGTTCAGCAGTTCGAGACCCAAGTGTGCCGCATGACGGAGTGAGCTCCCGTCTCTGGTCCTAGCTCCTGCCAACCTAGTAGTTCAAAAGCAAGAAACTGCAAGTAGATAAATAGGTACCGCTTCGGTGGGAAGGTAATGGCGTTCTGTGCACCTTGGTGTTTAGTCATGCAGGCCACATGGCCATGGAAACATCTTCGGACAGCGCTGGTTCTACGGCTTGGAAACGGATTCAACTGGCTTTCGAGCAAGGGAAACCTTTACCTGTCTAACAACATCTCCCCGCATATGAATGGTTGGTTTGTGGAACAGTGTTTCTAAGGCTCACATTTCTGTACTACACTACTAGCCTTTCTATTTCAAGACTGGTGTGGAAGATGACGGATCCAGTCTGAAATCGAGATGAAACTCATAGAAGTAGTTTCTCTGGTTACTTTCAAGTGCATAACCGCAACAAAAAACGGAATATTAACAGCTGGTGTATATGGTTGGCTCGTCGGAGACAAGAGCCAAACTAGCCATGACAGCAGCCATGGGTCTGACCTGTGGATGCCACTGCCCTTTTAAGTCCTAAGGATGCCATTTAAAAATGCTGGGCGGGCTCCATCTTGATAAGGCCTGCAGCAGGGCAAGATGAGTCACTCTTATTCCCCTTCCCACACCTTTTTAAGTGCTGAAACAGCTGCAGGGGCCTGTTTTCAGCACTTGAAAAAGCACAGGGCTAGTTTTGGGGCAGGAACGCACAGGAACAGAGTTCCGGCTGGCTCCCGAGTTGGCCACGCCCAGCAGGAACTCATTAGCATAATAGGCCACACCCAACAGCAGGAACTCATTAGGACTGGCTACAGTAGGGGTGTGTGGCCTAACATGCAAAGGAGTTCCTGCACCAAAAAAAGCCCTGGGTTTGGACAACAAAGAAGGTAAACAGAATAAGAAGCAAGAGGTGGGTGTGGCTGGATGAGCACACTTCTGGTAACACAGGGTGTGTGGCCTCATATGCTAATGAGTTGTGCTGTCAAAAAAAGCCCTGAAAAAGCATAAGGGGGAAATAATAGCATGCAGACACAGTGATCTTTGGTTTGGTCACAGTCAGTGCTAGGCAAGAGCTGTAGGCGCCCACATCTAAATCTTGACCCAGAGGTCCTCTTTTCCGGGGCAGAATTCCTGAAGTCAGTTGTTGAAACAGGAAATAGGAAGCGGAAGCCTAAAATGTAGCAAAGGGAAGTATTACTTTGTTTTCCTGAAGGGGGCAGAAAGCCAGGGTCCTTGTATTTACACCAGCCTGAAGACACTGTGGGTGTGTTCAGACGGCATGCTGAGAGCGGTTTAAACTGGTCCGGTTCTGACACGATTATTTTTTATCTGGATAATCGCGATCACACTTACCTCCCTTATCCCACCTCATGTCACTCCCCTGCGTCTACACTACGGACGTGCGGGAGCGTGTGTTGGCGGTTTCTTTTAAAAAAAATTCTCAGTTTGTCCATGTGCATAGGCACTCATCCATAGAATGGGGTGAAACTACCATGGCGCATGCGCAGAACCACCAGGGCGAATCAATTCAACCCCTCCGACAAAAGACTTCCCTTTAAATGTTTGACCCGAAAATGGCCTCTGTGAGATTCTGAACTCATCTAAACGCTAAAAAGAAGTGACCATTTAAATGTCGGTTTTCTAAATACGGTAGTCGAGCTCCGCTTATGTGCACACCTCTGACACATTAAAAAAATGATGGGCGAAAAGTGGAAGCTTCGGGCAGTTTTCAAGCAGGGAGGGGGTTTAAAATGGAAGTGGCTTGACACCGGAGGAGCGATCACACCGGGGGGAAATGCGGCTTTAAATGGGAGAGCTGAGAAAACACCACTTTGGGACCTCGTAACAAAATACTCCGGGTTAAAGGGGTTTTGAGCCAGAAACCAACGGCTGGGGACAGGAGGCAGATGTTGACTGTGTGATTGTGCAGATAAAATCCGTTGCTGAACTGTCACGACACCAGATCAAATGGCGCGTCTGAACGCACCCTGTGGGCTTCACATGTCTTGCCAATTACAGGAGGCGAAGTCTTAAGCAGTGTCAGCCCCGGATCGGCAGGGGAGGACGATCCATTACCAGAGGATGACCTGCCCCTAAGACCCACACTCGCAGACGCTCCCTG
This sequence comes from Gekko japonicus, assembly GCF_001447785.1. Classification (NCBI taxonomy): domain Eukaryota; kingdom Metazoa; phylum Chordata; class Lepidosauria; order Squamata; family Gekkonidae; genus Gekko; species Gekko japonicus. Next base: position 474,260 of record NW_015167556.1, read on the forward strand.
TAAGGTAGGCCCTGGGGAAGCAGAGCGTCCTCCTGGAAGGGGCCCTTCACCAGCACAACCACCAGCCCCTGAGTCAGAAGGTCCCTCAAGACAGGAGGTATCGGTATGGGCAGACCCCCTTCCAGACTCACCACTCTCTCTCCCCCAAGGTCTCAGAAAAGCCTAAGGCAAGGAGCCAGGGCAGAGACCCTGAACAGATGCAGACGTGCACGCCTAGCAGCCCGCAGCTCCTCTTCCCTTGTAGAAACAGGGACTCCAGTGATGAGGATCCAAGTCCTGCTGTTCCTCAGGAGGAGGAAGCAGGGCTATTTTTGCGCAGGAACGCACAGGAACGGAGTTCCGGCTGGCTCCCAAGTTGGCCACGCCCAGCAGGAACTCATTAGCATAATAGGCCACACCCAACAGCAGGAACTCATTAGGATTGGCTACATTAGGGGTGTGTGGCCTAACATGCAAAGGAGTTCCTGCCACAAAAAAAGGCCCTGGGTTTTGACAACAAACAAGGGGAACAGAATAAGAAGTAAAAGGTGGGTGTGGCTGGATGAGCACACTTCTGGTAACATGGGGGTGCGGCCTAACGTGCTAATGAGCTGTGCTGTCAGGGGTGTGGCCCAATATGCTAATGAGTTCCTGCTGTTGGGTGTGGCCTATTATGCTAATGAGTTCCTGCTGGGCTTTTTCTACAAAAAGAGCCCTGGGAGGAAGGATGACTCAGCTAAGAGTACCAATCCAAATAAATGGACCCAGTTGCACCTGGAAGGGAAACTGGCTACTTAAGCTTGCTGTGAGACCAAGGTCAGGGTAGGATCCACGTGTCTGTGTGCTAGTGGATGATCCCGCTTTGGAACTGTGTGCATTAGCTGGGGGAACCTGCCGCCTGATCTTTGACTGGACCTGGATTCTGCTTCTTGGATTCAACCCCTGACTGTTCTGCCTGCTTGCGAGTGGGAACTTTTGGCTTGACCTTGGACTGTGTTTTGGACTTCGCGTTCTCGGACAGACCACACTGCCTATCTGTTGCCAGGGCTGGGTTGAAGTGGTGGGCCTCGATCTGCCCTTGCCTAGTAAGCAGGACACATAGTCTCTCCCCTGTCTGAAAGAGGGCACACAGTTTCAGACAGCCTTTATGGTAGACCCCAGCATCAGGCCATGAAACTCCATGAGCTAGAGTTTGAATTCCCTGATAGTTGTGGGCATTCTGTGTTGATACCATATTCAGGAGTCATGTCAATGTAGCGTGGTGTCCAGACTTGATTCCTTTTGGAGACTGTCCCAATTTCCCCCTGGTATTTACAGTCTTTGTGGCTATTAGCCACAAGGTATAGATAGGGGCTCTGGGGCAAGTGATGCTCTGTATTCTTGGTGCTGGGGGGGGCAACAGTGGGAGGGCTCCTAGTGTCCTAGCCCCACTGGTGGACCTCCTGATGGCACCTGGTATTTCTGGCCACTGTGTGACACAGAGTGTTGGGCTGGATGGGCCTTTGGCCTGATCCAACATTGGCGTCTCTTATGTTCTTATGCCCACCGTACCTTATTTGTCATATCTTCGTATCATTTTTTTAAAAAACAAACCTTCTCAAGAAACTACACTATCTTCAGCTCGTGGACATGCATAGTAGTAGCCCAGCTTTAGCCCAGGATCAAAATAGTGTCCCTGGAAATACAATTTGTGAAAATATTTTTCCAAATGACAAAAAAGGCGCAGGCGGTAAGTGAAGCCTGCATTACATCTGGCCGAGCAGCTGTTCGAGCCCCACCGCGGCCGGAGTGAGCTCCCGGCCCTATGTCCCAGCTCCCGCCCACCCAGTGGCTCGAAAGCCCGTTAAAGGGCAAATAGACAAATTGGGTACCTGCTCTCAGAGTGGGGGGGCACCCGTCCCTTGTGGTGTAGCAGCGGCGGCATGAGCGAGCGAGCGACGAGCGGCGGCAGAGAAGCATGGTGGCAGCTGGCGAGGCTGGCGAGCAAGAGGAGGCTGGGCCGACAGACGTGGAGGTGGGGTGATGCGACAGGCAGGAGCCTGATGGACAGAGGCCGACAGCGAGCATGCGCAGACGTGCACTCGGCCCAGACTCGAATTGTGTCGCAACAGCCAGGAAGTTGTAAATCAAGACCAGCGCCAGGAGGACGTCGCCTGCAGACAACAGAAAAACAACTCGCTACAAAAAGGGTGCCTGGTAGGTTAGTCACCCCTCCCCCTTGTATGTGGCCCTAGGTCAGGACTTGTACAGATTAAATATGCGAACCGCTCAGAGCCCTCAGGGGGTGAGCGGTATACAAATGGAAGGATAAATAAATTTTAAGTGAAATGCCTTGTGTGACCAAAAAGGTTGTGTTGTGTCCTCTCTGATTTTACTTAATGAATCAAGTGTCTACTACCGCCTACCCAGCGGTCTCGAAAGCAACCTAATTGCAAGTAGGTAAATGGGTACCCACCCTTAGGGGGGTGAGGGGCACCCTGTGTGGCTGGCTGAAGACGGCGGCGACGGCGGCAATGGCGGCGACGATGGCGGCGGCGGCAAACCTGGCGCGGACGGCAATGGTGGCGTGGCGCGGCGGCAGCGAGCGAGCGTGATCAGGAGGCGCGCGGTGAGCGATCCCTGGTGGCAGAAAAGGAATACACCGACGGCTGCCGAAAAGACAACGGGGCATGCGCAGATGCCGAGCACCAGCCCAGCGGAGCCGGAAAGGACATAGCCGGGCCGGAAGCAAGCGAAGCGGCGCTGTTATGTATTGAATTGTATATATAACTGCTATGTGAACTGTGCCATTAAGATGCCATGTTAAGCTTCGCCCTGGGCTAGGATCCTAATGTAACCAATAGGAGCCCTAGCCCAGAATGTGTCTGCCAATCACCATGCAAAGCGGGATCGCTTGTGATTGGATGTTAACTCGTCAACCTCATAGGTTGTTATCTGTACAGGGGGTGTGGCTACACTAGCCGGGAAGGTTTAAATATAGACAAGCCAGTGTATTTATTGCTCTGATGGGTTCTGGCTGGCGATTGTTGTACCGTGTTGGAGAAGTAACGAAGCTGAAGAATAAAAACCGCATTCTTGCTGAAATCACTCTCCGACTTCTTTGTTAAGTTCGCGACTTAACAGGCGCGTCTAGGAGAAGAGCACACCACCACCGAACGCCGGAGAAGAAACACCTCCGCCAAGCCCAGAGTCCTGTCCGACCGAGCTGAGCCGACCCGACGGAGAACATCACGACAAGCCACCACAGAGGGGGTGCTGGTAGGCTGTCCCATCCCCTTACATACATTGTGGCCGTAGTTAGGGACAAATGGTGATTAGCACCAGAAAAACTTGTAAGCCGCTCAGAGACCCCAACTATGGGATTAGAGTGGGATATTAAATTGAAAGTATAAATAAATAAAATAAAAATACTACACTCAAATTGTCTACTAAACTCTACTCAAAAGGCAGGAGAAAACGTGGTGTCCAGGACTGGGATATTGGCAGCCGTCGACAGCAGCAGGTGTATGAAACAGGTAGGAAGGCATGCCGTGGATAAGGACCATCCAAAAAATGAAATTGAGTAACATGGAGTATATTGCCAAACCCAGGCTGGATTCTGGATCCCTGTAGGGTGTGTAGTGTTCTGAGTGCCAAGGGACTGTCATGGCTATGGTAGTAATATACTCTGATGTCTCTGAAACATCAGAAAGCACTACTTGATGTCGGCAAGCATCATCTCTACACAAGTTCACCATCCAAAATGGACGCAGTCATGTATTTTTTGCAGTCATGATAGAAAACACACCTTTCGGCCTTGCTGAACTGAGAGGACGATTGCAACAATATCTCCAGCCACAAACACTGCATCTGGGAAGCGGGGAGCTGTGTTAAAATGACGCTGATTGTCAATCCCTGTGGATTTGTGAGAGTCTAAATTTTAGAGGGCTCCATTAAGGAGCAATGCTCTCCTTTAATCTCCATTCATCAACAACTATATGCAGTACTCCAGGTGGGTTACAATAGAAACTATTCTCCTTTCAGTGGTGTGCAGTTTCATCGTTAAGAAATCGTAGGAATGATTATGGCTGAAGGGTGGTGAATTACAGGTTCATTTGAGAGAAAAACAAATTTACTCAGGTGACTGAATCTGTGATGGTTGTTTGTGACTGGATGATAGATAGGCCCAGGGTGTGGGCCATTCGCTTAATCAGCTGAGGGGGCGGGGGCGCCAGGGCTCTTTTTGTAGCAGGAACTCCTTTGCATATTAGGCGACACACCCCTAGTGTAGCCAATCCTCCAAGAGCTTACAGTAGCCCCTGTAAGACGAGCTCTGTAAGCTCTTGGAGGATTGGCTACATTGGGGGTATGTCACCTAATATGCAAAGGAGTTCCTGCTACAAAAAGAGCCCTCCTTCTACGGTGAGATGTGGAGGTCCTCTGTCATTCGTCTTGGTGGTGAGGAATCGGTCTGGGAGGTTCAGTTTCCCAAGTCCTCTCTGTCAGATTCCCTATATGATGCATTGTTGGAGTCATCGGTGTTGGAGCCAGAGAATTTGGGCACATGTAGCTGTCAATCGATATGATCTGGGGATCAGAGTAGAAGTTGATGTGATCTCCGTCTGCAGAGCCTTTTGCCCAGTGCATTTACACGGGTGGCTCATCAAAGCTGGGGGCCTTGAGCCCTGACCTGGATAGGCCAGGCAAGCCTGATCTTGTCAGAACCCGGAAGCTATGTTAAGGAATGAGATTGATATTTTGCTTTATGAACTATGTTTATTGCTACACACAATGGACTGTGCACACGCACACATAGGCTCAGAGAACTGTACATTTCAAGTCACCTGTTGTGATGTAACACATAGAAGGTGCCTGCATAAACCTTACACTGAGAGCCAGTTTGGTGTCGTGGTTAAGTGCGCGGACTCTAATCTGGGAGAACCGGGTTTGATTCCCAGCTCCTCCACTTGCACCTGGCTGGATGACCTTGGGCAAGCCGTAGTTCTGATAAGAGCTGTTCTTGAAAAAGAGCAGTTTCTGTTACGAGCTCTCTCAGCCCCACCTACCTCACAGGGTGTCTGCTGTGGGGAGGGGAAGGGAAAGGAGTTTGTAAGCCGCTCTGAGACACCTTTGGGTAGTGAAGGGCGGGGTATAAATCCAATCTCTTCTTCTTCTTCTACGCGTGAATGAGGTTTCAGTACACAGTTACCAGCCTGGTGAGGAAGCACACATCTCCATAATTGTCAGCAAAACAACAACTTGAGCAGAGACAGCCCCCATTGCTGAATCAGTTGTGATCATGTACAACACATCCATGCTTTGTTCTACTTTGGTATTTCCTGCCAAATGGACATTTGTTTCACAAAGAGGATGGCCACCTTTCATCAGCACTTCAATGAAGCATCCTGACGCCAAGGTTTCACACCTGACCAGATGGCCCTCTTTGAGTAAGGTTTTAGATTTCAATATTGACCACTCCTTTAGGCAATCTTCCACTCCTATAGGCAATTGTTTTTGGGATGGACTAACAGGAAGGTGGGCCAGGAGGTTGGCACCGTCAACACCCATCTCCTGGATCTCCGATAAAAGGAGAGAACCAGTCACATGGTCTCTCTCTCTCTCTCTCTCCCCTACTTGATCAACTAGCATCTCCCCTCCAACAACCCCTGTCTGCTTTATACTCCCCTTTTGTCCAGCTTGCTATCCCCAAACCCTTGCCTCTACTTTGATCTCTTGGTCTAGAGACCCCCACACAGTCCTGCTAAGTTCTGGTAGTGTGGATCTCCTTTAGTTTTCCATTTCTTCCCCTCTATTCTTCATTGGAACAACCAAGGCTGCGAAGACAGATAAGTATCACCCATCATCACCCTACCCGCTAATGCAACAGTGCTTATTTTAATACTGTATTTCTAAGGAACTTGATTGAATGTGTGAGCGCATCAGTATTGCTTGTATGAGATTTATTCTTTAAGTAAAAGACATTTATTTTAACAACACCAGCCTCGACTCCTTCTCTGGTAACCCTTGGTGGGAACAGGACCTTGGTAAACATTGGCAAGAACCCATCTAAATTGCCAATTGCTGTAAATAAAGCAATTCGGCTAACAGCTAAGCAGGGTAGACACTGGCAAATCCTTGGATGGGAGACCTATTTGGAATAGCAGCAGTTGTGAGGTGGGGGCAGGCTTTATTCAGCCCCCTCTCTGAATATCCTCCAGACCCCCAGGAGGGATCAGTCACCAGAAGTCGCCATGACTTTCAGGTGCACACACAATCACCAGAGGTTGCCATGACTTCCAGGTGCACACACACATGCACATATGAAAAATACAAAAAAGCAACAACAAAAAGTTGGGGGCCCAGTGATAGTAGCCTGGGCTGGTAGTAGTGGCACTCCACGTGGTGACTGGGATCTATGGAAGTAATAGGAGTGCTGGTCCCAGTCCGGATGTCCTCTGAAGGGAAGCCAAGGTAGGGCAATGTGCAGTGGCCATGCCCCGTATAGGTACTACAACTGGCGCTGGTCACATGGAATCAAAGGGGCCATTGTTGGCACCTGGAAGGCAGATGTGTCAGTGTGAGGTGGTTGCTGTCAGTATTGAGGCATCTGGTGCTGGGTTGTTGTTGTTCAGTCGCACAGTCGAGTCCGACTCTTCGCGACCCCATGGACCAGATCACGTCAGGCCTTCCGGTCTTCCGCCGTCCTCTGAAGTTGGCTCAATTTCATGTTCGTTGCATCTATGACACTGTCTAACCATCTCATCCTTTGCCGTCCCCGTCTTCTTTGCCGTCCCAGTCTTCTTTGACCTTCAATCTTTCCCAGCATCAGGGTCTTCTCAGTTTCATTATCTGGCCTTCCAGGGAACAGTCAGGGTTGATTTCCTTTAGGATTGACTGATTTGATCTCCTTGCAGTCCAAGGGACTCTCAAGAGTCTCCTCCAGCACCATAGTTCAAAAGAATCTATTCTTCGGCGCTCGGCCTTCCTTATAGTCCAACTCTCACAGCCATACATGACTACTGGGAATACCATTGCTTTGACCATGCGGACTTTTGTTGGCAGGGTGATGTCTCTACTTTTTATCATGCTGTTTAGGTTCGCCATCGCTTTCCTCCCAAGGAGCAGGCATCTTTTAATTTCATGGCTGCTGTCACAGTCTGCGGTGATCTGGGATCCCAGGAACGTGAAGTCTGTCACTACTTCCACGACTTCCCCTTCTATTTGCCAAGGAGTGATGGGGCCGGATGCCATGATCTTAGTTTTTTTTATGTTGAGCTTCAAGCCCACTTTTGCGCTCTCCTCTTTTACTCTGAGCAAGAGGCTCTTTAGGTCCTCTTCACTTTCTGCCATTAGAGTGGTATCGTCTGCATATCTGAGGTTGTTGATCTTTTTTTTTGTGCTGGGAGCGGAACCTAGATTGGTGGTTTCCCCCAGTTTCTTTTTATTATTATTATTTATTTATGTTTTTTTAAGTTACAGGATAGAATGAAAAACCAATCAAATATTTACATTTATGTTTTTGAGTACAGATCCACATTGTTTTTTGTACCATGCATAAAATGTTGACCATCTCTTCCTGTACATACTGTCGTCTTTGCCTTAAAATATCACATTAAGTCTGTCCATCTCTGCTACCTCAAAGAATCTATGTGACAATTCCTCCATAGTGGGAATTCTCTGTTTTCCAACTTTTGGCTAAAAGAATTCTAGCTGATGTTATAATGTAAATTATAATATAACATTCACTTTGAGTATAACTGTCTGGGAGAATATTTAACAAATATATTTCAGGTTTTAGCTCCAAATCCAATATCCATTATTTCCAATATTATTTTACGGACTTTACCCCAAACGTTGAGAATCCTTCTACATCTCCACCACATATGATAGTAGGTACCCACATTATTCTTGCATTTCCAAGAGTTGTTTGATATGTTTGGAAAACAAGCCCCAGTGCAGATTGTCAAGAAACTGGGGGCAAAAAAGAAATGGTTTCTGCACTGGGGCTTGTTGGCACTCATCGACCTCGATGGGTTGCTCTCCCCACTAGAAGATCCTGAGCAGGAGGGTGACGGTGATGATCTCTGGGTCTGATCAATCTCTTCCACCTCTGATGATGAGAACTGTAGGATGTGGGAAGGTAGTGTTGGCGATTTCAGCACTGGGGAGCTCAACTGATGAATGGGAGAATCGTAACAGTTGAGGCGGTTGTACTGTTGGTGCTTGCATTGGTTTCAGTTTTGGGGGAAGCAGCCTGCATATGGCTCGAGGAGCTGTGGTGGGGACTCTTGGACCTGAGTTGAGAGTCTGGCTCGGTGTTTTTAGCCTTGCCCGCCTTCTTACTCATGCCCCCCGTGTTTTTTGGCAGGGGTTGAGGACTCCGACTTCGAAGCCGAACTGGCCCTCTTTGATGTTGAGTGGCTGGGATCAGAGTGGATTTGAGCCAAGGTAGTCAAGGTCCGGGCAGATTCTAAAAGTGCCACCCGGAGTCTTGTCGCTCTGTTCTTTCTGGTTTGTTTGGAGAACTTGGCACAGAAGACACAGAAGTCTGTCCAGTGGCCCTCTCCAAGGCAGAGGAGGAACAAGGAATGGCCGTCCAGTGTGGCAAGTTTCTTCCCGCACTGGCTGCACCTCTTAACCCCCCACACAACTTTTCCATAAGCAAGGATGGCTGGGGTGTCGGGGGGTAGGGGGGCAGGAGGAAAGATGGAAGTCCCTTTTTTTTGTTTTTGATGAAGGGCGAAGAAAGGGTGAAGAAAAAATGAAGAGCCGAGCAAAAACATGAAATCTAACAACATAGATGGTAAGTTCACTGACCAAGGCAAGGAGTCATCCAATTAACATGGTGGTCAGAAAAGAACTGGCAGGATGTTCGCAATCCGCCCGTTGACATGCACAGTGGGAGTTCCTGTGCATGGCACAGCAACTGGGTGCAGGAAAAAAAGCTTTTCCTGAGCTTTAACGTTTACCAGCCAGAGCCAGCACAGGCGCCTTAATCAGATTGAGTGTGATGCACAGAGACCGTGACAAAGATCTTCCCATGATGTTTGCTCATTATATTAATATTAATTAGGTTGGGATCTCTCTTTTTTTGTGGCTCAGAGGGCTCTGTCCATAACAAGCAGAAATCAGCTTTTCTATTCACTGCATTTCTGTGCCAGAAATGTTTCCCAAACATCAGCTTGGGCAGTGTAAACCTAATTTACTCAGAAGAAACGTGCACTGGATTCAGTGGGACTTATTCTTCGTAACGATGGTTAGCACAACATCCTTAAAGATGTAGGACTCCCCTCCAAACGCCCTCATGTTGGCGCCTTGAAAAGGAAGTACACAGGGCTCTTTTTGTAGATAAAGCCCAGCAGGAACTCATTAGCATAATAGGCCACACCCAACAGCAGAAATTCATTGGCATATTAGGCCACACCCATGACCACACCACTCATTGGCATATTAGGCCACACCCCCATGTTACCAGAAGTGTGCTCATCCAGCCACACCCACCTTATTCTGCTTACCTTGTTTGTTGTCAAAACCCAGGGCTTTTTTGTAGCAGGAACTCCTTTGCATGTTAGGCTACACACCCCTAATGTAGCCAATCCTAATGAGTTTCTGCTGTTGGGTGTGGCCTATTATGCTAATGAGTTCCTGCTGGGCGTGGCCAAATTGGAAGCCAGCCGGAACTCCGTTCCTGTGCGTTCCTGCCCAAAAATAGCCCTGGAAGTACAATTTATTCCGCTTGCTTGACTGCGCTTCCATGCTAAGCTCTCAGTTAGAAGTAATGTCCCCTCAGCCTGCATCTGCCACTTTAGAGTAACAGAGATCACTGAATAGAGATTTAAGCACACCTGAACCCTAACAAAAATTCAGGCAGAATTGCCTAAACTTTGTGGGCAATCACTACATAGAAAAGTAAACTGGCTGTCTCTTGTGTGAATGGTGGAAGACACACAACAGTGCTCCCCCACAGGCGTGGAAGGGTTCTGAGCCTACTTCAGGCTCCCCAGTTATGCAGAAAAATATGACATAAATTAATCTCTCTCCCCAAAAGGAAAACTGTAAAAGAATGGCACAATGACAACCTGAAGATGCTCCAAAGGGGATGGAATGTCAAGTATAAAGGTAAAGGTAAAGGTTCCCTTGCTCGAAAGCCAGTCAAGTCCGACTCTAGGGTTGTGGCGCTCATCTCCGTTTCCAAGCCGAAGAGCCAGCGCTGTCCGAAGACGTTTCCGTGGTCATGTGGCCGGCATGACTAAACACCAAGGCGCACGGAACGCTGTTACCTTCCCACTGAAGTGGTACCTATTTATCTACTTGCAATTTCTTGCTTTCAAACTGCTAGGTTGGCAGGAGCTGGAACTAGAGACGGAGCTCACTCCGTCATGCGGCAACTCGGGTCTCGAACTGCTGAACTACGACCTTCCACAGCCTGCAGTTCAGCGTCTTAACCACTTGAGCCACTGCAGCTCCTATGTCAAGTATAAGTCTTTGTAAATAAAAAGCAACAGGGGAAGGGGGAGAAATCGGCCTCTTGAGTTCTTGGGAACAGGCGGGATTTCCAAATTGTCCCTCAAACCTGTGATTCTTCTTGGACCTCCAGCCCTTAGCTTTCACTTCTTTTCCTTCCAATGTACCTCCCTGTTTGTTCCGCACTAGTGTTGCTTGCCGGTTTAACAGGCAGCCTATCCTTTGTTGTCTGTCTGATCAGCAGGACAGCATGCAGAGGTCATTTCGGGGGGGGATCGCAGGGGATCGCAGTTCCCCCGGGTGAGGTACGGGGGGCGGGGCACATGACTAAGCCCCGCCCCCTGCTTCCGGCCGCCCCGCTTCCGGCCCTCATTCAGCCAGGAGGAGGCAGGAGAAGAGGGAGGGTAAGTTACTTCCTCCCTGCCTCTCTCCACCCCTGCTTGCCTGGGGCCAGGGAGGGCCTTCACGGGGCTTCCTCGCACTCCCGCCGGCCTTGTAGGTCCACCGCCGGGCCCCCCATGCAGGGGGTGTGGCATATGCTAATGAGTTATGCTAATGATATCCCCTAGCTGTTTTACTACGAAACGACCCCTGACAGCATGTATGAGACACCTCCCCCTCCCCCCCAAGCCAGTGTGGTGTAGTGGTTAAGAACAGTGACTCTAATCTGGAGAACTAGCTTTGGTTCTCCTCTCCTCCACATGAAGCCAGCTGGGTGACCTCAGGTCAGTCACAGTTCTCTCACAGAACCCTCTCAGCCCCACCTACCTCACAGGGTGCCTGTTGTAAGGAGAGGAAGGGAAGGAAATTGTAAGCTGCTCCGAGACTCTTTCGGGTAGTGAAGAGCATGGTATAAAGCCAACTCTTCTTCCTCCTTTCTTCTTTCCTCCCTTGACGGCAAAATAGCTGGATATTTGTCGGAACCTGGATTCCAAACAATATCCAGTTAATAGCTGAGAGTATTTCAATTTTATTTCCCTTTCTGACTTCATGGGAGGAAACAGGTTGGCCTAGTAATCAAAGGATTGAAAATACTAGTTCTTCATTGCTTTTCAGGAATCTCAGATTTACATTTTTCGCTTCCGATGGGCAATATTAAAAACCGCACCTTAATTTGACATGAAATATTGAAAACAGCTTCTGCAATGCAAACCCACTCCCTGTAGTCAGATGTTCAGTTTATATTCTGGGATATAGAGCAGATTTTTGTATGGACTACGAGCAGGAGTCATTTCATAGAAAAAGAGGTGCAGGAGCTCATTAGCATAATTTATTTGCATATGCCACACCCCCTGACATCACCGGAAGTGTGTCAGAAGGCAACACCCACCTCAGGCGCCACTGGACTGTTTTGGATTGCTAGCTATTGGGGGGGGGAACGCGCAGATCTGCCCTCGTAGAGGAGGGAGAGCTTCTACCTGAATAAAACTTGGTCATAAAGGTGCTACTGGACTGTTTTGGACTGCCCCCCCCTGCAACTTACCTGGCTGCTTCTTGCTCTGACTGAGGGCTGCTGGGAGCAGGGGGTGGGGCTTCTTGCATGTGCCCACCCCCTGGGCTCTTTACTGCCGGAGCTCTGCTCCTGTGCACTCCTGCAGGAAATGACCCGATTACAGGTAAGAAATCTATTGTAACTACCTGATAATATGTGGCTTGCCTTGCTTGCAGCATAGCCTGTTCTGCTGAATATGACCACTCTATGCAAATAAAGTCTTCTGATATATCATTTTGATATGTCTGTTACATAGTGGTGCCACTTTACTTCTTTAACAATGTGAAAGGCAGACCACAAAAATCGATATCAGAGTGGGCTCTTCCTTCCTGCTTTCAATGAGGACACATCAACTCCATCTAGTGGTTAAAAGAATAAATCTCAACTTTCTTTTCAAATAAGCCGTGTAGGATTTTGGCTTTAGCAAATGAACACTTTTGCAAGGTGTAATGTATCCATCTCCGACCGCATGCGCGGCTAGGTCGCCACGTGGTCATGTGAAGCGGCTGAGCTTCGCTCTCAGGAACATTGGGCCAAGTGGAGAGCCCATGGAACTCTTGGCCACTATAATGACCAATCACTTGTGTGTGGGTGTGTTTTGGGTGTGGGATTGTTGCACATATAAACCGGCCTGTGAGCCGGTTAAGGTCGTCTTGTTCTGAGCTAAAATAAAGTATGAGAGCTGAAGTCACTAGTAAGTCTCAGTACTTTTCATAGAGTTGCCAAGTCGCGGCGGGGGATCATAGCTCTTCACAGAATTCTTGTCGCGGGGACAGCGAGATGCGTTGCACCCACCGTCGCCAGGATCTGATGCTACGCGTCGCTCTGGCAACGGGGCTCCAAACAGCCCCGTTGCCAGAGCAACGCATAGCGTCATGTCCTGGCGACGGCGGTGCAACGCGTCTCACTGTCCCCGCAGCAAGGATTCTGTGAAGACATGCAGATCCCCCGCTGCGATTTGGCGAGATTTGGCAGGCCTAACTTTTCACAAGGTGTTGTGTTTATGTGCATGGCTGGAAACAGGGCTCCACTGAAGTGAATTTCACTTCTCACAGAACGTGTAATGAAGAAGCCATCAAATACAAAAAGAATGGAGAAAAGACTGGAAGAAGAATTGGAAGACAAAATAATAAAAAGCACCACCTAAATTATTAGAAGGTCAACATCTGTCTCACGTACCATGTTTCAAAATGCTATCTATATGTCAAGGAATTGATCCACACGATGTTCCTACTGGCATTCACACAGCCACGAGCATGTTAAACTAATGGTGGGACTCAGAACCATAGGTGCAATGGACCAAGAGGCTCTTGGTGTGGCAGTGTTTGAAGTATAGAGGTATATAAAATTCTGCAAATTACCAGCCAGAAGTCAATTCATTTGGTTATCAGAAGGCTGCTGCACATCTTCATTGATGAAAGTTGTCAACTTCATTTGTCATACTTGATGCACAGCACAGAATTAATACGACACAGCATCTCTTAACTATTAGGAACAGCTGCATTTTGCATTTTTGTGTTGAAAAGGCCAAATCTGACGTCCAAATGCAGGCCTGTCTATTTACTACCTTTCCCAAAGTGGCTTACTCTGACTCAAAATGTGCCCCACGCAGGGAGCATCTGGTTTTCCATATTTACTTGCAAAGCTGAGTTGGATAGCTTCAGATAATCAGGACAAATGACACATAGAAGGGGGTTCGAGTTTCCAGATTGCAGTTTGAGGATCCTTTTCCTACCTGTCTTCCGTTCCTGACACAGAACAAATTTGTGTCCTGCTCACTACAGCAGGTGGGAGAAGAAGAAAAACCTTAAAGAGCAGAGAGCTAGAAGCCGTAGCTGCTCCCTCACTAAAGAGAGAAAGCAAAAATCCTAGACACACAGGCCATTATGTATAAATTTCCTTGCTTGAAAGCCAGTCGGATCTGACTCAAGGGTTGCGATGCTCATCTCCGTTTCCAAGCCGAAGAGCCAATGCTGTCCAAAGACATTTCCGTGGTCATGTGGCCGGCATGACTAAACGCCAAGGCCCACCGAAGCGGCACCTATTTATCTACCTGCAATTTCTTGCTTTCGAACTGCTAGGTTGGCAGGAGCTGGGACCAGAGACGGGAGCTCACTCCGTCTTGCGGCACTCGGGTCTCGAACTGCTGAACTACCGACCTTCAGGTCTGCAGTTCAGCGTCTTAACCACTTAGTTAACCATATAGTTTTATGTGTGTGTTAATCGCCATCAAGTTGCTTCTGACTCATGACAACCCTATGAATTAATGACCTTCAAAACGTCCCCTCATTAACAGCCTTGCTCAGGTGTTTCAAACTGAGAGCCATGGCTTCCTTTTGAAGTAATATTACTTGGGAATCTCCTGAGTACGCAGACATCCGTTACTGTTTCTGTGGCTGGCCGTTTCACTACCCCACTGATAGGCACTCGGCCACATAGGTTGCTGGTAGAGGGAAAGGATGGGAACTTGCAATAAATTTTGCAGTTTTCTCCCCAGCAAACTTCTCTAAGGCTCAGCGATAGTGACAGATTCTTCTGTGACTTTTTGTGCCTCAGGACAGGCACAGCCAAATTACCCAGCCCCTGAACTGAGACGCTATGTGAACTCTGAGTTCCCTGTTTCTCAAGCTTCCCTCAGGCTAAATGCGAGTGAGAAAGATGTTTGCATGCCTCTTGTGGCCCAGATGTTGTGCTGAGTGCCAGAGAAATTTGCGAAGCAGCGACTCAACTCCTTGCTTTGGCAGGTCTGGGATATCCCGCTCATCATTTTCTTCATACCTGGGGTCTCATCTTGATGTGCAGAAATCTCCCTTGAAGAAATTGGGGGGGGGGGGAGCCAAAAGCACAACTAAGAAATTCCCCATGCAGCACAATAGTGTAACACGGCTCAGCTCTGGATCTAGAGCGGGGTGGCCGAACTCGCTTGACGTAAAGGCCACATCGAGTAAACGTCAGATGTTTGAGAGCCGCAAGACACGAACAGAGATTACATGTTTTTATGGTAAACATGCAAATTTCCTTTTTATTAACATTGTAAATGAGATGGCCAAAAATAGTAAGTGGTGAAAGCAGATATTGCTAATGATTGTCAGGAGGGCGGTACTGACCCCCTCCCGACTATGCCGGGACCCTCCCTGTCTGCTCTCGCCGGGAGGGGAATGGCGGCCCGAGGCCCTTTCCAGGGGGACCAGGGGTGCTGGCCACACGACCAAAGGGAGGTGACGCCTCCACAAAGCGGGGAGGGCGGGGCCGCAGTACTCATTGGGCCAACCGGCAAGGTCACGATCGATGGAAAGCCGGGTGGCAGGTCAGCTTTCCCCTACAAGTCGAGATGGAGTCCCGTTTGGTGGCTCGACTGCTTTAAGGAGTGGGTGGTGGGTGGAACAGGTGTAAAAGCTGAAGGAAATAAAAGGCAAACCGGTGAATCCGATGAGGAGGAGATGGAGGAGAGGTACGCGGAAGACAGAGAGGAGTGAGGCGACTAACTCGGGCTTGTCAGTCGACCCCCCCATCGTTGAAAGAGAGTGGTGTTAACTCTCAAACAACATCTCTGAGGTGAACCTGAAGCCTGCACCTTCCGCCAATACATCCTGGATCCCACCAAAGGCTCAACCGACCCTCGGCTACAACCCAAGGCTGACAATGATATTTGATATTTGTTTGCTAATGATATTTAGCTTCCCCAGCTGCCCTGCCGGGAGCCGCACAATGTATGTGAAAGAGCCGGATGTGGCTCCCGAGCCACAGTTTGGCCACCCCTGACCTAGAGGATAGATTCTGCTCATGTAGCCCTTAACCTCAACAGCTGTAATGTTCTGCTGAGCTCCAGAAAAAGAAGAGCAGGAACCTACTAGCTGTACCCTAAACTGGAGTGCTGGGATGCAAAACAGGCATTTTTACCCTCTTCCTGTCCGTGCCTTATGGGAGAACCTGGCCATGTTTGTGTGAACTGGCACATAATGCCTTGGTAGCAGGGGTCATTTCGTAGAAAAAGAAGTAGAGCTCATTAGCATAACTTATTTGCATATGCCACACCCCCTGACATCACCGGAAGTGTGTCAGAAGGCAACACCCACCGCTCAGGCTCCACTGGACTGTTTTGGATTGCCAGCTATTGGGGGGGGGGGAAACGTGCAGATCTGCCCTCGCAGAGGAGGGAGAGCTTGTACCTGAATAAAACTTGGTCTTAAAGGTGCCACTGGACTGTTTTGGATTGCTAGCTATGGGGGGGGCAATGCACAGATCTGTGCAGAAAGGAACGAAGGAAGGAAGGAAGGAGGGAAAGAAAGAGAAGGAAAAAAGGAGGGACTGCAATTTACTTGGCTGCTTCTTGCTCCTCATGACCCAACTGAGGGCTGCTAAAAGCAGGGGGCGGGGCTTGTTGCATGTGCCCGCCCCCTGGGCTCCTTACTGCCGGAGCTCCGCTCCTGTGCGCTCCTGCAGGAAATGACCCCTGCTTGGTAGACAAAAGTGGTTTGCGGCTGTGCTGGTCCAAAATCAAAATCCAAAACCATATCACAGTCTGCATAATGCCTCTTATTAGGACCAACCCAAAATGACACAAAATAGCGTGCAGGCGTTCAAATTCTCCAGAACTCTTCCGCAGG
>NW_015167556.1:490811-500049 GCF_001447785.1 Gekko japonicus
TGAAAAAGAGGGGGGGGGGAGATAGATATTTCAGGCCATGATCTGAGGCCACACATACTTTGACCCAGGCCAGCAGCCTGGTGTAGTGGTCAAGTGCATGGACTCTAATCTGGGAGAGCCAAGTTTGATTCCCCACTCTTCCACATGCAGCTGCTGGTGACCTTGGGTCAGCCACAGTTCTCGCAGAGCTGTTCTCTCCAGCAGTTCTCTGAGAGCTCTCTCAGCCCCACCTTAGGCAGATCATGAGAGGGAGGGTAGGAAGGGTCGCATCAGTGCTTAGTTTTTGTGCCGCTTTCTTCCACACCCAGGGAAATGCTGATTGGCACTTTTGGGTCAGGAAGAAATTTTTCTCCAGGCCAGTTCGGCTGGAGTTCCTGGAGGTTTTTTTGTCATCTTCTGGGTATGGGATAGCGGTCACTGGGGGTGTGTGGGGGGAGGTATTTGTGAATTTCCTGCATTGTGGACTAGATGGCTCTATGATTCCAACTCTATGATTCTACCTCACAGGATGTCTGTTGTGGGGAGAGGAAGAGAAGGAGACTGTAAGCCGCTCTGAGACTCTGAGTGAAGGCTGGAGTATAAATCCAATCTCTTCCTCCTCCTCCTCCTCTTTGTCTTTTTGTTGGTATTCTTCTTTTCTTCTTCTAACAGAGATATAATGTGAGGAACTGGACAACTGAAGTTTTTTTTTTTTTAATTAAATGGAGATAAATAACACCCCTGGCAAATAACATCCCATTTGGACAGGACATTTTTTTCTCCAAGCTGTTGGCAATCCTACTGCAAAGACTGGAAGAAAAGCGCTTTCTCCCAGTTGTACCCCCCCTCCACCTTTTGCACTATTAAGCCCTGATGGCTTTAATATGATGGGATTTGGAGGGGCAGCAACCTGAAGGGGGGGGCAATGTTCTGTCTCTTTAAAGACAGGGTTAAAAAAGTAAAGGTTTCCCTTGCTCGAAAACTAGTCAAATCCGACTCTAGGGTTGTGGTGCTCATCTCCATTTCCAAGCCGAAGAGCCAGCGCTGTCCGAAGACTCCTCTGTGGTCATGTGGCTGGCATGACTAAACGCCGAGGTGCACGGAACTGCTGAGTTGGCAAGAGCTGGGACCAGAGATGGAGCTCACTCCGTCACGTGGCACTAGGATCTCTCGATCTTCTGGTCTGCAGCTCAATGTCATAACCTCTGAGCCATCGCAGCCCTAAAGACAGGCTTAATGAGATATGAATCACCAGTTAATGTTATCTACCCTGAAAAGCTTTAGTGGTCCATTTCTACGAATTGTCTCTATTAAAGGGGTAGGACATTTTTCTCCAGGCCTGCTGGCAAGTGTATCAGTGACTTTGAAATCCTAGCCTAGGCTACTCCGGATTCTTCTCACCTCTACACAATGGGGCTTACTCCCAGGCAATGTCTGTAGGAAAGCTCCCTCAGTAAACTTGTAATAGTTTCAGGGGGAAGTTCTCCAAAAGACAAGTGAACTGTCTGTGCCAGCCCAAGAAATATATACAAAAGGACCCTGACTTCACGTTAGCGCCCTTTAAATGGCAAAGCTTGCAGAAATTGTTAAAAATAACACACAGGAAATACGTTGCAGCATAATGCACTCGTTTTGTTCTATTATTTGTACTAGTTATCTAGGTCATAATAGGCCTTTTTAACCAGCTGCTGAAAGCAGCATTAGGAAACTACCGATAATAGCTTGAGAACATGGCAAAAGTGTACCCATTGATGTATCGCATGGCCAATAATTTTATTTTGCTGAAGGACAAAAATGAGGCTCAGTAAGTGACAAAGAAAAATATCAAAATTCAGCATCTTTTTTTAAAAAAGCTTCAGCTTGATTGTTTTTAGTAGCTGATCACAGAACGTGAACAAAAAGGCATTCATATATAAAATTAAAAATGTAAAGGTCTCCCTTGCTCGAAAGCCAGTCGAGTCCGACTCTAGGGTTGCGGTGCTCATCTCCGTTTCAAAGCCGAAGAGCCAGTGCTGTCCGAAGACGTTTCCGTGGTCATGTGGCCGGCATGACTAGACACCAAGGCACACGGAACGCTGTTACCTTCCCACCGAAGTGGTACCTATTTATCTACTTGCAATTTCTTGCTTTCGAACTGCTAGGTTGGCAGGAGCTGGGGCCAGAGACGGGAGCTCACTCCGCCATGTGGCACACTCGGGTCTTGAACTGCTGAACTACTGACCTTCCACAGCCTGCAGTTCAGCGTCTTAACCACTTGAGCTACTGCAGCTCCTAAAAATGTAAAAGCCAGTCCTTATCCAGGTTTTTTTAAAGACCGGCAGAACAGCACAGAGCTAGGCATTAAAAACGAATGGGTTGAAATAGAACTATAGCTGTAACCGCCCCGTAACTAGGCAGTTTTCTTGGGGGGGGGCAAAGACGTGGCTGAGGTGCCATTGCTCACTCCCTTCCCCTGGAGACAAGCCCCCCCGCCCCATTTTTCAGATTACAGACTGAGGGAGAAGCAGAGTCAGGCTTGGACACCCCAGCAGCACACGCTCCTCTCCCAAGGCCAGAGAGAGAAAATGGTGGTTCTGGGCCTCTCGGCTGGGCCTTTGCAGCCGGGAACACCCGCTCCCGTGCTGCATCTGGGCTGGTGACCTGGCCAGCTGCACTCGCTTGGTCCCAGCACTGTGCTCCTGCCTGCCTCCTTTTCAATGCAGCCTGGCTTGGTGGGCTCTGGGGAGGGGAAGGGAAAGGAGTCTGTAAGCCGCTCTGAGACACCTTTGGGTGGTGAAGGGCGAGGTATAAATCCAATCTCCTCTTCTTCTTCTTCTACCTCACAGGGTGCCTGTTGTGGGGAGGGGAAGGGAAAGGAGTCTGTAAGCCGCTCTGAGACACCTTTGGGTGGTGAAAGGCGGGGTATAAATCCAATCTCCTCTTCTTCTTTTACCTCACAGGGTGTCTGTTGTGGGGAGGGGAAGGGAAAGGAGTCTGTAAGGCGCTCTGAGACACCTTTGGGTGGTGAAGGGCGAGGTATAAATCCAATCTCCTCTTCTTCTTCTTTTACCTCACAGGGTGCCTGTTGTGGGGAGGGGAAGGGAAAGGAGTCTGTAAGCCGCTCTGAGACACCTTTGGGTGGTGAAGGGCGGGGTATAAATCCAATCTCCTCTTCTTCTTTTACCTCATGTCACGGCAGGACCAGGGGGCGTGACGTAAGTAAGCCAAAGTCCAGGAACAGTCCGAGGTCAAGCCGAGCAAATCAGGTAGCAAGGTTCAAACAGGTTTAAATCACAGTCCAGAAGCAGGGTCAGACATACCAAGGTTTCAAGTCCATAAACCACGATACCAGAGGAGTCAGAGATGAACGAAGGTCAACGAAGCCGAGGTTCAAAAGCCGAGGATCAAGCCGATAAGAATTCCACAAGGTCTGGAGCAGAGATGCAAGGATTCAGGTCCTGACAAACAACATTTGCCAGCACAAATGACTGCTGGCAACAGACTTGCAGATATACAGTGCTAGCTAATCAACTCATTAGCTAGCCGGGAGCAAGGTCAGGATCCTGTCAATAGTCAGGGCTGAGAGATCTTCTGGCACGCATGCGTGCATTCTGCCTTCGCTCTCTCAGCTGCTGTCTCCTTACATTCCGGAGCCTGGTTACAGGTGGGGGCGAGTCTGATGAACTACTGGGCTGCAGCAGAGACTGATCCCTTGCAGGTGTTCCCTGGGAGGCTCTATCCTCCTCACCACTTAGATAGCTTTCAGCTACAGGATCCAGTCTTTGCCTTTCTGCTGCAGTACTGTCCTCAGAAGCCTGTAAGTCCACAGGCTCCTGGCTGGCAGGTGCCTCCTCAGGGGCATCAGCAAGGGCAGGCATGGCATCAGCAGGGGCAGGCATGACACCTCACAGGGTACCTTTTGTGGGGAGGGGAAGGGAAAGGAGTCTGTAAGCCGCTCTGAGACACCTTTGGGTGGTGAAGGGTGAGGTATAAATCCAATCTCCTCCTCTTCTTCTTTTACCTCACAGGGTGCCTGTTGTGGGGAGGGGAAGGGAAAGGAGTCTGTAAGCCGCTCTGAGACACCTTTGGGTGGTGAAGGGCGAGGTATAAATCCAATCTCCTCTTCTTCTTCTTTTACCTCACAGGGTGCCTGTTGTGGGGAGGGGAAGGGAAAGGAGTCTGTAAGGCGCTCTGAGACACCTTTGGGTGGTGAAGGGTGAGGTATAAATCCAATCTCCTCTTCTTCTTCTTTTACCTCACAGGGTGCCTGTTGTGGGGAGGGGAAGGGAAAGGAGTCTGTAAGGCGCCCTGAGACACCTTTGGGTGGTGAAGGGTGAGGTATAAATCCAATCTCTTCTTCTTCTTCTTCCCTTCTGTATCCTACCCTTTTAAAGAGAAAATGAAAAAAACCAAAATTCAATCAAAAATGAAGAAGCCGGGCGGATCCGAACAAGAGCGGCTGCAACCCAAGATGACCGGCGTGCTCAGTGTGGCCCAGTGCAAAGAACGCCAGCAGGGTGAAGAGCTGCATGGCCCAGTGGAGCCACGGCAGGGGCAACCAGGTGCTGGGAAGGCCAAGCACTGCCCCACCCTGTCTCCAGCTGGCGCACCGTGAACGAGGGCTCTGCTTGCAGGTGGGGGGGGGGATGCACCTGGTGGGAGAAGGGCACCTTCTGGTGGGTACAGTTGCTTGGTGCCATCAGCGGGCTACTCCCAGAAATGGGCATCGCACATTCCTTGGTCTGCTTGGTGCCCATGCCGCAGCCCACAGCCTCCGTCCATGGCACTCAGGCCAAGATGGAGCCAGCCTTCAGGAGGACCAGGCGGGCCAAAGCCAAGCCTCCCTCTGTCGGTAGTCAGACCACAGTGGACTCGGAGCCGGCATTCAGGAGGACCAGCTGGGCCGCAGCTCCAGGGCAACCCTGGCCCGCGGCATCTCTGACACATGGGGGCGAGTCGAGTGTGTCAGCCTGCCAGTCGTGTTGCAGATGCGCATGCCTGCGGGGAGTGGTGGCAGGGCGGTGGCGGCTTATCCCAGGCACTGTCCAGGGCCACTGAGGTTATGGCAGGGAGGGGGCAGGGCAGATTAGGAAGGGGGCATCGCCCCATGGGCCCCTGGGGGCTACAGGCCGGCCTGAATTATAAAAATACATGAATACTGATCTGATGACTTCAGCAGAGGTTTCAGTTAGGTGTATTAAGCATTTAGTGAGAACCCAGTCCTGCTGTGTTTTTTCAGACTATCACTCTGTTTGCACAAAGTTCTTTACATACAGCCGCTGCCAGCATTATATCATCAACATCAAACACTCGAAAAAACCCCACCTGACGATGCCCACTTTTTAAAAAGAAACACTTGTCAGGCACTAGGGAAGGTGTTGGTGGGTGCCAGTGTGCCACGCTGAGGACCCTTGGTCAAGGCCCACACTGTTGTATTTAGTGAGAGCCAGTTTATTTATTGATTGATTGTTAAATTTATACCCCGCCCTCGCCTGATGGGCTCAGGGTGGCTAACAGATGAGCACATATGCCAAAGTTCCACAGATAAAAACAAAAATAAAACAAGCAATAAAATGATCATTTATAAAAAATGCAAGTGCTCTAGATGTCACAAATAACAGATGGGGGGGTCACACGTAACTGAAGGACTCTGAATTGTGCCTTTGAAAATACTGTTGCTAATACTGAGATGCTCAGGGGTCTTTTTCCAACAGCTAAATTTAAGATTTAAAAGTTATGTTAGCATATCTGACTAAGTTCATAAAATTGTTAGCGTTTCAAGGGATGGCACTGTGTACAAGCTAATTTGATGATCTCCTCTCTTGGGTTTTTAGTTAGTAGTGGTTATCTTTTCTTTCACCTTAAATGTAATTCCCCTCCCTTATTTTCATTGTAGTTTGTAGTCCTTATATAAAATGCAATTTTTAAAAAAATCCCCTTTGGGGGGCCAAAAATAAAACCAACAAAAAACCAAAGTGGTCCCAGAGCAACTCGATCTCCCAGGGCTATCTTGTTCCCCGATGACACCCACTCCATTTAGTGGTGGTGGTACGGTGATGGTGGCAGCTCCGACTCAAAAGCCTGGTGGAAGAGCAGGGCCCGGATCTCCTCCGGGAGCTCGTTCCACCAGGTAGGAGCCGCCACCGAAAACGCCCTGGCGACAGCGAATTTAATATCTTTGGGACCTGGGGTTACCAATTGATATTGAGTCCCCTGCAGACGGACTCTAATCTGGGAGAACTGGGTTGGATTCCCCACTCCTCCACTTGCACCTGGCTGGATGACCTTGGGCAAGCCACAGTTCTGATAAGAGCTGTCCTTCAAAAACAGCAGTTTCTGCCAGAGCATTCTCAGCCCCACCCGCCTCACAGGGTGTCTGTTGTGGGGAGGGGAAGGGAGTTTGTAAGCCGCTCCGAGACACCTCTGGGTAGTGAAGGGTGGGGTATCTTCTTCTCCTCTTCTACTGTAGGGTTGCCAGCCTCCAGGCGGCACCTGGAAATCTCCTGCCATTCCAAGCCATCTGCGGATGACCAAGATCAGTTCCCCTGGAGAAACTTGCTGCCTTGAAGGTCTATGGCCTTATATCAGACTGAGGCTCCTCCCCTCCCCAAACCCCGCCCTTCCTAGGCTCCACCCCCAAATCGCCTAACTCGAGCGTAACTATAACCACGACGCCACCTTTCAAAGTAACGTTCCGACGCATTTCTAAATGTTTGCAAATATTTTCAAAAGAGAAAGAAAACTCACCCTTTCGTGTGCTTCAGAGAGCAGGTTTTGAAAGAAAGAAAAAAGTGTCAACACCTGGGAAAACAAAGACTTTGGCCTCCACAGGTCGTTCACCTACGGAGGGGAGTATCGGCCACGGTTAGTACTTGGGCGAGAAACCACCGGGGAATTCCAGGGTGGCTTTGCAGCGGCGGGCAATGAGAAACGTCTCTCGGCCATGGCAACCCTGCGGGGCCGCCGCCGTTAAGCCGACCGCCAAAACAGTGCGGTGAAACTTACCAGGACAGGCGGGCGGGCGCCAGTGTTCCCTCTAAGCCGAGTTAGTGTGAGCTAGCTCAGTTTTCTAGCCTCCAGCTCACACATTTTCGTCTCAGCTCAGGAAGGGAGGGCTCCCGAGCAAACTGATTTCTGCAGCAGCCCAATCCCTCGCTCACAACTTTCATGCCGGCAGCTCACAAATTAGCGTTTTTGCTCACACGACTCCACAGTTTAAAGGGAACACTGGCGGGCGCAAGAGTGCCGCCTGTAGCCGGCGATGCTTAAGCCCGCTTGACCTAGACGCTCCCCTCGAAAGAAGCGGGATTTTGTACTCCCGACGAAAACTGCCGTAAGAGCCCGTCGCCGGCCCGCGCTTTCCTCCAGCAACCTCGTTGTTCCGCGGGCTGCTTCCCAAGCGCCCCCTTGCCCCGTGCAAGGAACCCAACTCCGCTCCGCTGCCAACGTTTCGCGCGGGTCGGGTCCGGCGCCGTGGAAAGCAGCCGGCCGGGCCATCGCACCGCCGAGAGGAGCGAGGAGTTTCTGGAACCGGTCCCTTACTGCCCTCTACGGTTCAGGTTGCGCTTGCAACGCGGCGGCTTTCCTGGGTCTTGCAGGGCGTGCGCAGGTGGCTCGCGTGTTGCAAAGGGGAGCGCCTTCGGCGCTCCCCTTTGCAACACGCGAGCCACCTGCGCACGCCCTGCAAGACCCAGGAAAGCCGCCGCGTTGCAAGCGCAACCTGAACCGTAGAGGGCAGTAAGGGACCGGTTCCAGAAACTCCTCGCTCCTCACTGATTTATGCAGCAGCCAAATCGCTCGCTTGCAACTCTAATGCCAGTAGCTCGCAAAGTAGACTTTTTTGCTCACCAGACTCCACAGCTCAGAGGGAGCATTGGTTTCCAGTCGTTGCAACGCGCCGCCCCCCTTCTCCCCCCGTCCGCCAGCTCAATCCGGTTCCCCAGTTAAGGACCCTCATGCCCGGCCAGGTCTGCTCCGAATAACGCTCCGCGCCTGCAAAGAGTGGCCTCCGGTGCCTCTCCCCGAGCCGAAACCCTCCTTTCTTTGTGTGCCTCTGGCCTGCAGTTACCATGGGGCCCACCGGGCCTGGCCCCCTCGTGTTACTTCTGGGCCCCCTCCATCCCTCCCTCCCAGGCTGCCCCCAAAGTGCTCCAACTTACCACCTACCCTGTGCTTTCATTTAATCAGCTGGCGGGCTCCCTGAGGCCCCCTCCCCCCAAATCCCCTAGCTACGGGGCTGTCCTCGCCCCAAGCGCTGACCCCCCCAATGTAGCTAACATGGGGCCCACGGGCCCCTCGTGTTTCTTCTGGGGCCCCCTCCCTCCCGGGCTGCCCCCAAAGTGCTCCAACTTACTACCTGCATTGTACTTTCATTTAATTAGCTGGTGGGCCCCCTGAGGCCCCCTCCCCCAAAATTCCCTAGCTACGGGGCTGCCAGTCGCAGCATGCATGATTGTTGCATCGACGTGTGGTCTTGCATGCGTGCAAAACCGGGATCCACGCGGTTGGTTTAAAAAAAACTAAATGCGCCCCCCCCCCAATCCCCTCTCAAACGAGCGCTGGAAGGGAGGACGCGCGAGGAGCTGCAGCTGAGAGTCGAGCCGATGCGAATGACGCACCCGGGCCGAAGCCAGACAAAGCCGACCGCTCGGAGTCGAGGCTGTTTGGAGCGCTCCTGGAGCGCCCTTTCCCGCACGCCTCCTTCCTCGGCGGGGGGCTGCGTTTCGCTTGAGTGGCCCCCCCTCCACGCCCGGGAACTCCGAAGAGGGCGGCGGACACCAGCGCGGAGAGGGGTTGCCGCCCCCCCCCCTTGGCTCCCTCGCTCGCTCCCTCCTTCCCTTTCCCCCTCTCCGTCTCCACCTCCTCTCTCCCCCCCCCCCTCCGGATGGAAGAAGGGTTGCAGCGTTTCTGAGAGGAGCCCCGGACTGCTCCAGGACTGGGGAAGCGGAGGGAGAGACGGCGAAGGAAGGCAGGAAGCCTCCGGTGGAAACTCCAAGACGCCTGGAGATTGCAAGGGGGGGGGGGAGAATCTTGCTTTGCTTCGCTCCCCTGGACGGTCCAGGCGGCTTCTAGGATCGCGGGACTTCGGCCGAGCGGTGCTTTTTTCTTCCCCCCCCGGCGGGATCTTCCGCGCCCGGAACGGTCACATCCTCCAGGGCGCGATGCGCGTGTGAATGTCTCCGCCGCCGCCGCCGTCCACGAAAGGGTAAGTCCCGCCGTGTCCACCATGGTCGGCGGCGTGGAGGCGAGCGGGGAAGCCTTTCATCTCTCTCTCTCCCCC
>NW_015167556.1:500304-512757 GCF_001447785.1 Gekko japonicus
GCCCGCACTTCAGACTCCGGAGAGGAAACGAACCAAGAGCCTGGTCAGCGACGCCTGGTTCCGCTCAGATCTCTTCCCCGCGCCCCCGGTTCTGTGAATCGGTGTTGTAAGCCAGAAAAAGGAAAAGAAAAAAAGCTTGGGAATACAGCAGGGTGGGATGCCCGAGGGGCCGGTTGAGAAGCAAGAGATATTAACATGTATCTCTCCGGCTCTCTCTTTTTGTTCAGATGGTAATTTGCCTTTGTGGTCGGGGTGGTCCATTAACTTTCCGCTCACGTCCTGATGGAGATCAAAAGCGGAGGGGAAAGCGAGAGAGAGGGAAGCTTGCATGGCTCTCTGGCTTCATGCATTGTTGGAAATAAGAGGAAGGTGCGGGGGGGGGGATCAGGCGAGGCGCGAGGGGAGAAATCCCAGTTGGGAACAAAACCCTTGGGGGATCCGGGACATGCACACGGACCATCCGGACCCCTAGCCACACGTCTGAAAAAGTTGCTGGCTTCCATTGCGGAGCGGATCCACTTGCTGCATTGGTGTGTGTCTGGCTTCGTTCAGGATGTCGCTGCTCCTCCAGGGGCAGGCAGGCGGCGGAACCTTCCAAACAGGCTGACGGCTCTGCGTTTCCCAACCCTGCAGGAGAAATAAGGTGGTTGCTCCTGAAGCTAGACTGATTTGGGGGAGGGTGGGCAGAGAGCAGGAGGTTATAGTGGTAAGCAATGTTCCCTCTAAGCTGTGGAGTCTTGTGAGCAAAAATTCTACTTTGTGAGCTACTGGCATTAACATGGTGAGCGAGTGATTTGGCTATTGCATAAATCAGTTTGCTCTGGAGCCCTCCTTCCTGAGCGAAGACAAAAATGTGTGAGCCAGAGGCTAAAAAAACGTGAGCTAGCTCACACTAACTCAGCTTAGAGGGAACACTGGTGGTAAGCCCGGCGGTCTCCATGCAACTTGGACTTTTAAAATTCATTCTCCCCCCCCCCACTGCCAGGCCCCCTCCCTCCCTCTTCAGTTCTTGAAACTTGTGGCATTTCAGCACTTGTAACTCTCCTTCCTTATGCAAACCGAGGGCTGGATCGTGTCTGAAGGAAAGGTAAAGTTTTCTTTTTCTCAAATTACCCCCACCCCTTTCTGTGTAGTCACTGATTTGTGGGATTGATTGAACTGCGAGGCAGGAAAGAGAGGATTCCAGCTGAATGAGCCTGAAGTTTGAACAAGGTCTGGGGTTTGTCTTCGCTTCTCTTTCTAAACATTTGGTTATTCAGTGGCCTGAGATTGGGGTGGGGGTGGGGGTGGGGGGTTGGCTTGGAAGAAAGAAAGGGAGAGTGGAAGACTCCGGTGATCTTTGAAACACCAGTATTGTTGATGTGTACATATGAAGACTGTTCATAGAAAAGTTAACTTGACTTTGTCTCTTTGTGTCTTATCTGTAAGGCAACTAAGGGAAAACCGTCTTATCAAAGGGCAGAAAGAAAGCCCGGGCGGGAGGCAATCAGGTCTACTGGTGTTTAACAAAATTACTCAGGGTTTTTAAATAGCTGTTTCTTTTTTTACAACATCTTCCTGAATCATGCATTTCTTTCCCTCCGTCTTCTCTGACTAAAACTTTTCCTCCCTCTTTCAGATTGGGTTGCATGATTAATAACCCTGCAAAGTGACATAGATCACTGGAGGCTAGGCATTGAGCCTGGAAGCCTTTTAGGCGAGAAGTGTTAAGGGATTCTAGTGGGATCAGCTGTGTGGATGTGTCTAATGTTTATTGCCCTTATCACTCCTTTAGTGGGCTGGGATAAGTGACCGTGGCTTCAGATAAGCACCCAGCCTGTGCCAACGAAAAGGTTCTGAGAGAACTGCGGAAGAGAAGAGAGACACATTTCCCCCCTTCATACTCTGTACAAATGTACTCAGCAGGAGGGAAGAGGGGATTGCTTAGAAATTATTTCTTCTACCGTAGATTGGAGGTACTAAGAGGTTTCCAGAGCTCTCCTGTTTTAAGCTTCTTTTTTTGTTAAGGGAGCGTCCCTTATTTCAGAACATGACTGCTGACGTAGAGCATAAGCAGTGTCCCTTGTCTGAGGGAATCTGCTGGTCTTTGACCGTAATAAATGTCTATCTATGTTGTTTGAGAGGGTCCTAGCTACATGGAACTTGGGAGAATGAGCTCTGCAGCTCCGCGGGATCCCCCAGTCCCAGATTGTTGAATGTTCATAAGAGTCTCTGGCTCCACATATGTGGTGGTGGTGACTGCAGTTTCAGCCTACAGAAAACCTGGTGAATGACCAACTTGGAGAGGTTGAACTAAGCAACAAAAGACAAGGTTCTTTGTTGGACCCCCTAGCCTTTACTTAATCACTGCGTTCCTGCGAGCAGTCTTGCGGCGGTTTGTCATGGTGACTGAAAAGACAAGAGACTGAGTTTCAGGGATCTTCCTTTGTGATATTGTGTTTGCAGTACTCGGATGTGCGTCGTTGATGGGGGTGACGGCACCTAACATATATTTATGCATCCATGCTTCATTTGCGCGAGTGCAGCAGTATGCATACATGTTCCTGTGTATATTTGATATACAATAATGTGACGGTCATATACATGCTGCAGAATTTCCAGGAAGATGTCCTTTTCCCTTGACCTCATGTTTTATGTGTATGAGAAGTTGTACTGGATGGTGTGGGGGGCTCAGGTTGTCAGTGTCCCCTATAAGCTGAGTTAGTGCTCACAGATTTTTCCGCCTCCTGCTCACACATTTTTGTCTTAGCTCAGGAAGGATGGCTCCAGCACAAACTAATTTAATGCAGTAGCCAAATCGCTCGCTCACAACTTTAATGCCAGTAGCTCACAAAGTAGAATTTTTCGCTCACAGGACTCCACGGCTTAGAGGGAACATTGGTTGGGATGCAGTTTAATTCTGGAGAGACCTTTGTGTATATGTTATTTTAGACTTGGTTTCTGTTACTGGGGTGTGGGTGCTGAACAGCAGAGAAAAAGAACAGGGATAATTTGCCAAGGAGTTAGACCCAAAAGTATCTTAAGTTGAGCTTTCTGAGCCCTTGGGGGTGCACCCAGTGGGGTTGGAAAAGGTGGCCAAGACCAGGAGAGCATCCGTGGGGAGTTTACAACCACAGTCAAACAGTCAAAAGGCTGCTTGCATGGAGCATGATTTCTGTAGATGTGGTTTTTCTCCAATGTGAGCATAGAGATCACAGGGAAAGTTGCTAAATTCTGCTCCCAAGTGATTAAACTACGTTCCATATATATTTCCCAACTTAATGTGGAAGATAGGAGCTGATTGTGTTCTATACTAGAATTTTAATGTTAGAAACTACTGTATTTCTATTAGTATTAGTTTTAATTTACTTTTACACACTTCTATATTTGCATACCTTAATTTTTATATGGTCATTTTTATTTTATTTTTCCTTACTGGTTTGTATTCTGGTCATGGACTGTAAATAAAGTATTGATTGATTCTGTAGGTGTGGAAGTAGCCAAACTTGCAATAGAAGTTTTCCCCCCAAGCTGGCTGTGTCTTCTGGTGATTGACAGTCTGTTTTAAAAAGTATGCCTAGCTGTTGCATGAGAGGAATGATTGATATCTGTAGCTATTTGTATCGTCCAGCTTATGTAGTGAGGTGAGTTTTACCACATCTCGGCATCCAGTCAAATTTTTTTGGGGGGGGATCATAAAGATACGGTAAAATTTTGTCTTGCGCATTACCGGAAACATGTTTGCGATTGGTGAACTTTTTTTGTTAAAGCAGTAGCTGTGGTGTAAATTATTACCTGTGATTGCAGAAACTTATTTAGTGGGACAGTGAACTCTCTGTGGAGAACCCTGTAGCATTCTTTCTCTGAAGGTTTTCAAGGAGGCACTGGATTTGTGTATGCATGTATGGTAGCCCAAGGAAGAGATCTCGGCCTAGTGAACCTTGACCCTATGCAAGGCATAGACAGATCCGTGGATTGGCATTGGCAAGGCTGTGGAGAAAGAGGGTCTAGGGGGACAAAATTCGGTGGTCCTTATCACCTTTGGGGCCAATGTAGCCTGAGGGCCATGCATCCTGGCAAAAGGCTTGGTTTGATATAAGGTTTGCATTGGGTCAGGGTGGTGTGAAGGCAGATTCAGAGAGAAACTTTTTCCTCCGGAGGTTTCTGGCAGTCCTGGGTATGAGCAATGAGGTATGAAAGGAGCTGGCTTTGCTTCTTCCGTTCTTGCTGTGGTGTAGCTTGTTCGAGTCTGTAGTAAAGCCCCGAGGGTGCCTGTAAAACCAAAGTGAGGTACAGCCCTGTAGCCAGGAATTTTTTTGGGAGGGAGGGGGTGCCGGGGCGCTGGGGCCACTAATTAAATTAAATTAAAATCAATTACGCCCTTTCATTTCCCCTTCCCCATTGCTCCTCCGTGCCCTGTGCGCCCCAGTCCTGGGGCTTCGTGCCCAGCTCCTGTCCCTGTAGCTGTGCAAAGCCCTCCCAGCCCTAGGCCAGGCCGAGCTGCCTCCCTGCACCCTTGTGGAGCCCCGGAATCACTGGGGTGGTGGCAGCGGCCCGGGGGTTTCCAAGGATGCTGCCCCACTGAGCGCTGGCTTGTTTCTAGCTGGGCAGGCAGCGCCTTCCCCAGACCGAATCTGTGCCCTGCACTGGCCGTGCTGCCAGAAGAAGCGCTGCCCGCCTGCCCAGCCACTGCTGCTCACGCCGTTGCAGCTCCTCCCGCCACCAATGCCAGCAGCCGCGTTGAGTTCCCCACCCCCTGATTTCCAGGGAAGATTCCGGGGATTGGGGTGGGGGACTGCCTGGGATCCTGTTGCTGCTCAGAGCTCAGGAGCTGCCAGCCTGCCCCGGAGTTCCGCCAGCATGCCGCGTGCCCAAGCGGCAGTGCCACCGCCTCCACTCCTCCCAGACCCACTGAGTCCTTCTTAGGCTTATACCACACCAGCCCTGCTTTCTGGCTGGATACTTGCCGCTGCCAGGCTGAGCTGAGGCGCAGCCAGCAGGAGTTTCCTATGGTGGCCCCAGTACCGGGCTGCATCTCTCCTGCACCTCACCTTGGGATAGGGCGTAGCAGGTTTGGGAGGGGGCGTTGCCCCTCCCGCCCCCACTTTGCTACAGGCCTGGTGAGGCATGAGGCTACAGTGTACAGGGGTGGGGGTACGCAGTAGCTTCTGTTTCTGCTTAAAAAGAAAGAATGCCATTCTCGCAGTCAACTTTTAGATGTGTGCCCCTGAGATCTTTATAACATTGGTTTATTTCTCTTTGCCTGCCTCCCTCTTCATTATCTGTGAGGCTTACATGATCATTTTGCATGTACATGTTTCTCTGGGGGGGGATGTAAAAGCTGGGAAAACTTTTTTTTTGGAAGGATGTAGACTGTTGACTTTGTTTGGCAAAAGGGGGCAGCATCAAACAGTGCCTTAGACTTCATGTGTATGTACTTTCTCAGACAGATAGTGATATATGCTATTGCATGCCAGTAGGTAATACTTTCGAGTGATCCAACGGAGGCAACTCCTGTTAGCTGTGTTGCTCATCTGAGTAAAAGTTGTGTAAGGAAGGGCATGTGTTGTGTTACTTTCCAAGAGAAATTACAGGATGGTTGCCTTATGTTAAACCAGTTCATAGCAAGTTTAGATTTGTCATGGATGTGGTTTTAATTAAAATGAATACTATATGGTTTCAGCCCAAGTTTTAATTAAAAAGCCTCACTTAAAATCTTAAGCCATGGGAGATTTGGTGTGGCATCAGTGGAAATCCTCTTTAATTTGTAATGGCCTGAAGTACCAAACAGTTTTCAACGGACTGAAGTGTCCAGATCCTAATTCCATTGGGGAAAGTGCTTTGTAGAATCAGGTCCTCTATTTAGTCTGTTCATAAAAATCTTTCACAGTATTTTCATCACTCCTTTTCACATTAGAAAGAGAAATGAACGTTTTGTTCTTTTTGTCCTTAGCTTCTTTTGAGAATTCATTTAATTTCAGCCTAGCAGGATGTTATTGATCAGGCTTACAAGTTTCTCTCTCTCAAAGTGCATTAAAAACATTTAACTCCCTCCTTACCAATGAAGTTGCAATAAACAGAGAAGAGACTCTGTTCTTACTGTGAAGGAACACATTTCTTAAATGATGCATAAAGGTAAAGGTTTTCCTTTACTCGAAAGCTAATCGACTCCGACTCTAGGGTTGCGGTGCTCATCTCCGTCCCCAAGCCGAAGAGCCAGCGCTGTCCGAAGACGTTTCCGTGGTCATGTGGCCAGCATGACTAGACGCCGAGGCGCACGGAACGCTGTTTCCACTTGAATAACTCAGGCCACGTGGGGAGGGGTGGATAACAAAAATAAATCAATATACACTCTACTATTATTACTGAACTTTGGTAAACTTCTGATTTTTCCCCACATTGAGATTCAGTTTCCTTTTTAAAGCTTGTCTGACCTTACAGGAATATTTTTGGATTCCACATGCTGAAAAAAGAGACCCATGTCAATATAGCAGAGCTGTTTTCGTTTTCTAGGTTTTGTTTTTACTGAAATGAAAACGTGTGATTGAATTAAAGTTGATATTTATTTTGTTTGGTGTTTATTTTGAGATGCTTTATGGCTGGCCTGATTCAGAATCCATTCTAGTCAGGCAAGCAAGTGTAATTCTCATTTATTCCACTGACTGCTTGAGAATCAGACCTCAGTGACGGGAATGTTGTCTTTGACATGATGAGCAGAATTTAAAAGGCTGTGGTTGAACGTATACTGAAGATACCGATTTAATTGTCATTTTATTATAAGAAATCACTAGGCTTACTTTACATAGTCATAGTTTGGACAATGGAAGGATTGAGAAAAACCTTCTGCTCTGATGTAGTATTTGTAAGAAGACAGCTAATTATTTTTTCCCCAAATGTCCAAAGTTTAATTTGTTGTCCAGTTCATTTATAGGAGCCAGCGTGGCATAGTGGTTAGAGTGTCAGACTGGGATGTGGGAGAACCAGGTTCAGAAACTCGCTCTGCCGTGGAAACTCGCTAGGGTGGACTTTAGGCCAGTCCTACACTCTCGGCCTAATCTATATTGTGAGGATAAAACGAGGAGGGAAGAACTACATAAGCCACCTTGGGTCTCCATTGAGGAGAAAGGTGGAGAATAAATGAAGTAAATAAATAAAGGGCGCGATCACACGCTCCATTAGCCGCGCCATAGGCACGAATTCTGGGCAGATTTAGAGGGCACGGTCAGACACGAACATCTGGGAAGCGCCCCGCACCCGTCGGCAACCACAGAAGCGGAGTAAAAAGATACCAGGGAAAGTCTGGTAGCAAACGGGTGGCTACGGGTCACGGATGGCCTTTCCCCTGTCTGATCACTGCAGTGTGTTCTCATGGGGTCGGGATGGTCTGCCGTTGTTTCCCCCCCTTCTCAGTATGGGCATCATCACACACTCCATAGGGAGCCCTCAGTGCGGAGATGCGATTCATCGATTCCCCATTTAAGTGCATTGGGAACAAATGGCAAAAAAACCAACAACCCCAACTCACCCGCGGCTGCGGCTGATCACGCAGTGGCGGGCTGCCCCCGTGGCTTCAAAGGACTTTGTGATCGTGCAAACGCGGGTCAAATGCCTCCGGGGGAAATAGCCTCGCTTCCCCCTTGCGTTATCTCGCGCGTGTGACTGCCGCCGAAATGAATTTTTGTTTCCTGATAGGCCATCCCAGAGCGTCTAGGCCTTGGCATATCCTGATGGTCAGGGCTTTCTTTGTAGAAAAAGCCCAGCAGGAACTCATTAGCATAAGAGACCACACCCAACAGCAGAAACATGTTAGCATTATAGGCCATGCCGCTGACAGTGCAGCTCATTAGCATATTAGGCCACACCCCATGCCTCCCTGATCCTTCCAGGGCCCCCCCCCGGCCTGCCCGCCTTGGAGTTGCTGTGGGGGGTTTGCTATCCAGGCCTTCCCTCTGTAGCCAGGCACGCAGAGGTTTCGGCTGTAGTGGGCGTGGCCAACTCTGAAGCCAGCCGGAACTCCGTTCCTGTGCGTTCCTGCCCAAAAATAGCCCTGATAACGGTGCACGAGGCCTAGATGCTTACTAAGAGACCAGCACTGAATCCATACAGCCCCAGTGTGGCTCAATACAGTGAGCCCAATTCTGCCCAGCAAAATTGCTGGGAACCCGAAGTCTTAGTCAACGTAATGGTGTCGTTAAACTCTGCAATACTCTTTAATTCTTATTTTCAAGTGCCAAAATGCTGCATTCCCCCCTCCCCCCACGGCCGTTTGAGCATTTGGCAAAGCTTGGAGGGAACAAGAGTGCCTCCGCCTGCTGCATTCTGATTGGGCCCCTGTAACATTTTTAAAGCTCATAGGGTTGGAACACTTTCCCTGTGAGGAAAGGTTAAGGCGCTTAGGGCTCTTTAGCTTGGAGAAACGACGACTGAGGGGTGACATGATCGAGGTTTATAAGATTATGCATGGGAAAGAGCAGGTAGAGAAAGAGGTACTTTTCTCCCTTTCTCACAATATAAGAACTTGTGGGCACTCCATGAAATTAGTGAGCGGTTGGGTTAGAACGGATAAAAGGAAGTACTTCTTCCCCCAAAGAGTGATTCACACATGGAATTCACTGCCACAGGAGGCGGTGGCGGCTATAAGCCTGGACGGCTTCAAAAGGGAACTGGATAAACATATGGAGCAGAGGTCCATCGGTGGATATTAGCCACAAGGTATAGATAGGAACTCCGGGGCAAGTGATGCTCTGTCTTCTTGGTGCTTGGGGGGGGGGGGGCAACAGTGGGAGGGTTCTAATGTCGTGGCCCCACTGGTGGACCTCCTGATGGCCCCTGGTATTTCTGGCCACTGTGTGACACAGAGTGTTGGACGGGATGGGCCTTTGGCCTGATCCAACATTGGCGTCTCTTATGTTCTTATGTTCTTAAAGCTCTCTAAAATGGTGGTGGACCCTTGGATGCTCTCACATCTAAGTTTGGCCCGTGGTAAAAATGATCCTAAAAGTTTCTGGATCTCTTTCATTGCATTTGGTGTCATCTTCATGTGGAGAACCAAGACCTTGGACCTTCTGTACAAAAATTGGAAGTGCAAGATCCTTTCGTCACTGTGTTAGAAATGACAGCTTTGGGTTTTTGCTGCTTGGGAGCTGTGCTGCTTCCCGGTGCAGAGACAGCTTTCACAGTGGCTAGCCAAGGGTGATCATGTATAATGCTGTTTGCACAACCTCTCCTGTGAAAAGCAGTTGCAATAAGGATGTTGATATGTCATAAATATTCCTTTATTGTGAACAGGAAACACAATGAGCCACATTACGATTTGGAGCCAAGCCTACCAAGTCTGCCACATGAATACATGAAGCTGCCTTATACTCAGGGGTCATTTCGTAGAAAAAGAGGTGCAGGAGCTCATTCACATAACTCATTAGCATAACTAAGTGTGTCAGAAGGCAACACCCACCACTCAGGCTCCACTGGACTGTTTGGGGTTCCTAGCTATGGGGGGGGGGAACGTGCAGATCTGTCCTCGCAGAGGAGGGAGAGCTTGTACCTGAATAAAACTTGGTCTTAAAGGTGCCACTGGACTGTTTTGGGCCAAGGGGGGGCTCTGCAACTTACCTGGCTGCTTCTTGCTCTGACTGAGGGCTGCTGGGAGCAGGGGGTGGGGCTTGTTGCATGTGCCCGCCCCCTGGGCTCTTTACTGCCGGAGCCCTGCTCCTGTGCACTCCAGCAGGAAATGACCCCTGCTTATACTGAATGAGACCACTGGTCTATCAAGGTCAATATTGTGTACTCAGGTTGGCAGCTTCTCTCCAGGGTCTTAGGCTGACCTCACATCACCTACTACTTAGTCCTTTCCAGTGGAGATGCCGGGAACTGAACCTGGGACCTTGCATGCCAAGCAGATGCTCTTCCCCTGAGCCACAGCCCCTCCCTGTCCTGAAGTCCAGTGGATTGTGCTGATTCCTGTCTTTCCTGTTTAAAAAATTAGTGATAACTTATTTAGTGCCTGACCATTGAGTGTTGATCCCCCCCCCCACTGAAGAGCAAAAGGTGTTGAGCCTACTTTGGCATATGGAACTAGATGTAAATTGCATCCTGCAGAAAAAATGTGTTAGTAGGCTTAAAAAGCAAAGGGCTTTAGCAGCCTATAGGCCCTTGGCAGCCCCATGCAAGTCTTTGAAGCTATAGCTTTCTAATTTTCATTATCCTGATTTACTACCCAGGTGCCTCTCGGAGGTATTGCAGTGTGGTATGGCTGCTCTTACGGTTATCATTTATCATGCCTGCAAGGACTGCATTCTGGTCCGCAAAGTCTGGCTGGAATTTCAAACACAGTACCTGTTGTTAATTTGTTTCCAGTCCCTCTGAGCAAAAAACCCACAACTCTGCAGAAAGCAAACCCCTGATCCCGCACCTTGCGAGTCAGTGCAAGCTTAACCCCTGGAATGTGACAAGCATCAACATTCTATCCTTCCCCAAGGTAGACAGTAATATCCTCTTTATGAATTTTAACTTGGTTCCCTGCTTTTTTGGGTTTTTGTTTTCCACAGCTGATTATTCACTGACTACACTGCAAAGTAACCTAGGACCGAGAACAATCCCCCCCCCCCCCGGCATGGGTGCACATTTTGCAGTGGTGGAGCACAATTTGTGTGTAGCATCTGTGCTGCCAGACATTCTCATTTATATATTGTGCTTTGCATTTCTTAGTGTCTCTGGCCTTTCTTGTTCTTGTCTCATGCACGGATGTTTCCTTCACTTCTCTGGGGGTGTCACGGTGATCATAGTGATGTCAGCATAAGTGGTTGGCTGTCTGTCAGGTGCTGGACGCACTCATGGACACTGCCAGTTGCTCAATACTTGGTAACAGTTGATTGCAGTGGGTTAACAGTGTTAGTCTGCTGGACTCAAAATTACGTGGTCTTGAGGCACCGCAATATAAAGACTACTGAATTTATTGTGGTACAAGGTTTCATGAGCAACAGCCTACTTTGTCAGATACATAAAATGTTACTGTGAGTTGGTGGAGATACATTCCACTTTGGATGGTTCCAGACTTTATGGGTGCCACATTAGGTAGCCAGGCCACACCCAGCTCCAGATTTTCCCCATGGTTTAAACTGATCAGAAGGTATCACAACAGAGCCTGTTACCTTTCAAACATCACTTTTCATAAACTTAGAATAGCTTTCACAGCCGTCCATTTCTAAATTATGCCAACGGCTGTGTTAACAAATCATTATATCCGAAAACCTGTTGCCCAGCGCCTTTGTTGCCGTGGAGCCCCAGAAGTGGTGGACCTTCCCCCACTACGCTTTGCTCTGCCCTTTCTGTCAGAAGCCGAGATCTTAGTACCTTGTTGTTGTTGTTCAGTTGCACAGTCGAGTACGACTCTTTGCGACCCCATGAACCAGATCACGCCAGGCCTTTCTGTCTTCCGCCGTCCTCTGAAGTTGGCTCAATTTCATGTTCGTTGCATCTATGACACTGTCTAACCATCTCATCCTTTGCCGTCCCCGTCTTCTTTGACCTTCATTCTTCCCCAGCATCAGGGTCTTCTCCAGTGAGTGCTCCCTTCTCATTTGGTGGCCTAAGTATTTGAGCTTCAGTTTCATTATCTGGCCTTCCAGGGAACAGTCAGGGTTGATTTCTTTTAGGACTGACTGATTTGATCTCCTTGCAGTCCAAGGGACTCAAGAGTCTTCTCCAGCACCATAGTTCAAAAGAATCTATTCTTCGGCACTCGGCCTTCCTTATAGTCCAACTCTCGCAGCCATACATGACTACTGGGAATACCATTGCTTTGACCATGCGGACGTTTGTTGGCAGGGTGATGTCTCTACTTTTTATCATGCTGTTTAGGTTTGCCATCGCTTTCCTCCCAAGGAGCAGGCGTCTTTTAATTTCATGGCTGCTGTCACTGTCTGCGGTGATCTGGGATCCCAGGAACGTGAAGTCTGTCACTACTTCCACGACTTCCCCTTCTATTTGCCAAGGAGTGATGGGGCCGGATGCCATGATCTTAGTTTTTTTGATGTTGAGCTTCAAGCCCACTTTTGCGCTCTCCTCTTTTACCCTGAGCAAGAGGCTCTTGAGGTCCTCTTCACTTTCTGCCATCAGAGTGGTATCGTCTGCATATCTGAGGTTGTTGATCTTTTCCCCAGCAATCTTAATTCCCACTTGTGATTCATCAATCTTTTACCCTGAGTAAGAGGCTCTTAAGGTCCTCTTCACTTTCTGCCATTAGAGTGGTATAGTCTGCATATCTGAGGTTGTTGATCTTTTCCCCAGCAATCTTAATTCCTGCTTGTGATTCATCCAGGCCAGCATTTTGCATGATGTACTCTGCATATATATTAAATAAGCAAGGTGACAATATACATCCTTGTCGTACTCCTCTTCCTATGCGAAACCAATCAGTTGTTCCATATCCAGTTCTAACTGTTGCTTCTTGACCCTTATACAGGTTTCTCAAGA
>NW_015167556.1:516150-516315 GCF_001447785.1 Gekko japonicus
TATATCCGAAAACCTGTTGCCCAGCGCCTTTGTTGCCGTGGAGCCCCAGAAGTGGTGGACCTTCCCCCACTACGCTTTGCTCTGCCCTTTCTGTCAGAAGCCGAGATCTTAGTACCTTGTTGTTGTTGTTCAGTTGCACAGTCGAGTACGACTCTTTGCGACCAC
>NW_015167556.1:516428-573251 GCF_001447785.1 Gekko japonicus
CTTCAATCTTTCCCAGCATCAGGGTCTTCTCCAGTGAGTGCTCCCTTCTCATTTGGTGGCCTAAGTATTTGAGCTTCAGTTTCATTATCTGGCCTTCCAGGGAACAGTCAGGGTTGATTTCTTTTAGGACTGACTGATTTGATCTCCTTGCAGTCCAAGGGACTCAAGAGTCTTCTCCAGCACCATAGTTCAAAAGAATCTATTCTTCGGCACTCGGCCTTCCTTATAGTCCAACTCTCGCAGCCATACATGACTACTGGGAATACCATTGCTTTGACCATGCGGACGTTTGTTGGCAGGGTGATGTCTCTACTTTTTATCATGCTGTTTAGGTTTGCCATCGCTTTCCTCCCAAGGAGCAGGCGTCTTTTAATTTCATGGCTGCTGTCACTGTCTGCGGTGATCTGGGATCCCAGGAACGTGAAGTCTGTCACTACTTCCACGACTTCCCCTTCTATTTGCCAAGGAGTGATGGGGCCGGATGCCATGATCTTTTACCCTGAGTAAGAGGCTCTTAAGGTCCTCTTCACTTTCTGCCATTAGAGTGGTATAGTCTGCATATCTGA
This sequence comes from Gekko japonicus, assembly GCF_001447785.1. NCBI lineage: Eukaryota > Metazoa > Chordata > Lepidosauria > Squamata > Gekkonidae > Gekko > Gekko japonicus. The sequence goes on from NW_015167556.1 coordinate 516,995, forward strand.
GGTTGTTGATCTTTTCCCCAGCAATCTTAATTCCTGCTTGTGATTCATCCAGGCCAGCATTTTGCATGATGTACTCTGCATATATATTAAATAAGCAAGGTGACAATATACATCCTTGTCGTACTCCTCTTCCTATGCGAAACCAATCAGTTGTTCCATATCCAGTTCTAACTGTTGCTTCTTGACCCTTATACAGGTTTCTCAAGAGACATGTGAGGTGGTCTGGTACTCCCATCTCTTTAAGGACCTGCCATAGTTTGTTGTGATCCACACAGTCAAAGGCTTTAGCATAGTCAATGAAGCAGAAGTAGATGTTTTTCTGGTACTCTCTTGCTTTCTCCATAAACCAGCGAATGTTGGCAATTTGATCTCTAGCTGCTCTGAACATTAAGCTTAAAGTTGTGCTTGGGGCCTAATTTGTATTTTTGGGGCCAGGCACTCTTTTTTATCCTTATTAATTTTATAATCTAACCTGTTTTTGATGTTCTCTTGTTAACCCTTGCATTTTATGTATTTTTAATTTCACAAGATTTTAACGGCCTTTCGCTATATGCAGTAATTTTTATTATTACTTACCTCTCTAAGCGACAAACAGCTGAAAGCTGAGTGAGTGGGTGGATGGGAGCTGTTTCTAAGAGAAGTCAGAAATTTCCCAGGGCAAGGGTGTTACATAACAATGCACAGCCTGTATGAAGGCAAGATCTAGTGAGTACTGTTCTGTATGGACTATGCCTAACGGTTGATGAAATAGTAGGATGAATCTGAATAGTTTACATAGGCTTGGATCCACCAGGGTGGAATGATTTTTGCCTTGGGAACATGACTTTCTCATCTCCCCCACCCCCCCGAAGAAGCCCAAAGTACCTCCCAATCAGTGTTCCCTCTAAGCTGTGGAGTCCCGTGAGCAAAAATTCTACTTTCTGAGCAACTGGCATTAAAAGTTGTGAGCGAGCAATTTGGCTGCTGCATAAATTAGTTTGCTCTGAAGCCATCCTTCCTGAGCGAAGACTAAAATGTGTGAGCCAGGGGCTAAAAAACTGTGAGCTAGCTCACACTAACTCAGCTTAGAGGGAACACTGCTCCCAATGCAATTTCAGAAGCAGCATTTGAGGGGGGCAATTTTGTGCTGCAGCAGAAGGGAGGAGGTAAGAAAGTTGCACTCCTTGGGTGGAAAGACTGGAAAGGAGGGGCCCTTACTTTTTATAGAATGCTAATAACCTCAGATCCCTACTGAGTCTAAGGTGTTGCATCTTCATGTGAATTCCAACTTGGCAGTTTCTTGATAGAGACTTCTTTGGAAACTGTTCTGCTCAAGCTCTGCAGTTTTGATGTCTGTCATTGAACGTAGAGAGAGATTGAAATGTTCCCCGTGGGTCTCTGAGTGTTTCCATTTTTAATGCCTGATTTATGTCCATTTATTCTCCTTTGTGGAGACTGTCGAGTTCTGCTCAATAAATGACAGAAGGGTGTTGCTGGCACATGGCTGCATACATCATGTTGGAGGATGTGCACCTCTTGACGCTGCTGGATCCTGTGACGGTGTCCCTTAAGTGGGTATGGGGACAGAGCTGACCCTGGGGTTTATTGCATGGTTGGTCTCTGGGTTTGTCTCTCCATTGAATGGTTCATTTTTGCGAGTGAGTAGTTGCTTCAGGTTGTGCAGTCTGCACCGTGACCCAAAAGATCATCTTCCAGGAGAAAACTCAGCCAAACGTTTTAATGGTCTTTGTTGAAAAATATTTTTGAGATTAAATTGGATGGCATAAAGGTCCGTATTTTCACATGCAAATTGTTATTTATGACTGTCTTCAGTGAGGAATCAGTGTGCGTGTGTGTTAGGCCCAAGGATGCATGGTTGAAATATGGTTTGGGTCTCTTTTTTCCTTTAAAAAATGGATGACCTTCAGAAAAACTCTCATAAGAGAGAGATGTGCAAATCAGCTCGGTTTCGTGAAGTTACTGGAGAGTAAGCAAGGCAGAGGAGAAGCCGTAATTAGATGGAACTTGGGAAGTGCATGACCTGGTCATCCACTGGGAACAGGTAAGAGCAGCTGAGGACAGTCATTTGGGCAGGATGTGTGCGAGGCATAGATTGAAGTGTCTTTATGATTTCATAACAGCAGATGTAAATGGAGCCTAAACACAGTGACGAATGTGGGCACACAGGTTGATTTCTGCAAGAAAAAGTCAAGCGTGCCTGTGATTCTTTATTTATTTCCTTCTTAAAACATGCTGATGGGAGTTAAGTGAGCCACAGTCATTGGTGTCTTCCACATTCAGGCCCAGTGTCCATAACCTGTAGACTGTGTGATGAAACTGCTCCTGGACTGTACTGTGTCAGACAGAAGCAGAAGTTGAGTGTGTGTGTGGTGTATGTGTGTGACCCGTCCCATGGGCAGACAATCTGTAAACATATATGGCCCCGCTCACACGGAGCATTTGCCGCGCTAAAGATACGGATGATAGGTGGATTTTGTGGGCGCGATCACGCCGCAACATCTGGGAAGTGTAGTCCACCCGTGGCTAACCCGTGGCTTCTTGCCGAAGATACGGAGTAAAAAACTAGTACATATGATGTGCTAGTTTCCGGAAAACGCGGGGCAAGGGCCGGGTGTCTGATCGCATTTCCGCTGGAATCCTGTGGCATCCGGCGCCCGCCCATGTCCCGTCGCAAACTAGGTGTTTGGTTTTTTAAAGTCTCCACAGGATGCGCACAAACGCCCACCGGCACATGCAAACACTGTGGTGAGGGGGGAAAATCTCATTTGCCACGGAAGCGGTGCCTAGCGATTGCCAGTGTGATCGCGCCGCCCTGCTTCTTTGCCGCGCTGCAGGATAGCTGTGTAATCGGCACCTAACGGCATACCCACGGGACCTCTACGGAACATGTGATCAGGCTGCTGCGCGTTACTTTGCTCTGGGGCAAACAGCCACGCTCCCCCCCCCCCGCATTTTCCGGCCCATGTGACTGGGACCTATATCTACCAAATCTGTGAGAAGGCTAGGCTAGACCTTTTGGCTTGTCATTTTGCTTTCTGTATATAGGGAATCAAACAGTTTGCATTCAGTCATGCAGTCTGTCACCTGCAATCTGAACAGGTACTATCCAGGAACAGTGTTACTACATCGTCAGCTTTCTGCGCTAGGCCTCAGGAGTCCAGGAGCAAGATTAAAAAAAATATTATACATCTGTTGCTTTGTAGTTATGTCAGGGCAAATATGCCATACTTTACAGATCCGCTGACATGCTTTGATCCTGTGCTAAAAGCCATTTTATGTATATAATAATGGAACTAACACTTTATTCTGAAATCTAATGAAGTAGTATGACTTTTTGGCTCTTTGGGGGTGTGGATTTAGTAGTCATTTGCTAAGCAAGTGAATCTGGTATAATTTTATTAAGTGATTATCCCCACCCCATCCAGAGCTGTTGCAGAAACTGGCAAATTGGTTTTAGGAGTGGATTGAGTAGTTCTTGAATTCAGCAAAACTGACTGGTATATTATTATGTTTAAGCCTTTTGTCATAACCAGGGGTCACTTCCTGCAGGAGCGCACAGGAGCAGAGCTCCGGCAGTAAAGAGTCCAGGGGGCGGGCACATGCAACAAACCCCACCCCCTGCTCCCAGCAGCCCTCAGTCAGAGCAACAAACAGCCAGATATGTTGCAGAGCCCCCTCCGGCGGCCCCCCGGTCCAAAACAGTCCAGTGGCACCTTTAAGACTAAGTTTTATTCAGGTACAAGCTCTCCCTCCTCTGCGAGGACAGATCTGCACGTTTCCGCCCCCCCCAATAGCTAGCAATCCAAAACAGTCCAGTGTAGCCTGAGTAGTGGGTGTTGCCTTCTGACACACTTCCGGTGATGGCAGGGGGTGTGGCATATGCAAATAAGTTATGCTAATGAGTTATGCTAATGAGCTCCTGCACCTCTTTTTCTACGAAATGACCCCTGGTCATAACTTACAGCATATCTTTACTGGGAAGGTGTCTTACTAGCTCAGTACTATATTTCCCTACGGTTTGGCACCAGGAACATAAAACACTATTGCAAAATGGCCTTTGTCCCCGGTAATGTGTCTTTGCGATACTGAAACGTCTTACGTTTGGAATGAACTATTCATACCTACTTGTCTTTGAGTTGCCTTGTGAACGCAGACACCTCTGCATGGCCTCTGAGAATTATGAGTTCATTATAGCCCTGCAATATTAGCGGCACTTTGTTTTCCTTACATTTCTTCTCCATATTTATTTATTGATTCTTCATTTGGCCACAGTTTCCCAGATAATGATGGCACCACTGAGAATAGCTGGAACAAGTTAATTTGCCAACAGGTCTGGAAATAACATGCTGCCTTCAATTTGTGGCTGAGAACAGTTGCGGTGGTACAGTTCAAGTGCAAAGGTGTTCAGGATTCTGAAATAATAAAAAATCACTGGGGTATAAGTTTCCTCATATCGGCTCTTGGAAGAATAGTGCCTGGGATACAAGCCTTGAGCTTTATCCATGAGCAGTGTTCCCTCTAAGCTGAGTTGGTGTGAGCTAGCTCACAGTTTTTTAGCCTCTGGCTCACACATTTTTGTCTTGGCTCAGCAAGGACGGCTCCAGAGCAAACTGATTTATGCAATAGGAAAATCGCTCGCTCACAACTTTAATGCCCATAGCTCACAAGGTAGAATTTTTGCTCACAAGACTCCACAGCTTAGAGGGAACATTGTCTATGAGTGGACTATATTTTGGTGCTTATGTGAGGGAGTGATATTTTCTTGTGGGAGTAGCTCTTGTGCCTTATGTGGTACTACTCTGATGGGTCAATGAGCTTCTGAGGGGCTGGGGGGTTCAAGATACTGATACGATTGGGGGGGGGGTCCGCCAGTAAACCGGGTTTGATTCCCCACTCCTCCACTTGCGCCTGGCTGGATGACCTTGGGCAAGCCGTAGTTCTGATAAGAGCTGTTCTTGAAAAAGAGCAGTTTCTGTCAAGAGCTCTCTCAGCCCCACCTACCTCACAGGGTGTCTGTTGTGGGGAGGGGAAGGGAAAGGAGTTTGTAAACCGCTCTGAGACTCCTTTGGGTAGTGAAGGGCGGGGTATAAATCCAATCTCTTCTCTTTATTTATTTTATTAATCAGATTTCTACCCCGCCCTCCCGCTGAAGTGGCTCAGGGCGGCTTACAAGCAATTTTAAACCAAAATTCAGTTAAAACCAACAATTACAAAATATAAAATATAATTCCTTAAAATCCCAGCTAAAATCATGACACAGAAGAAGGATTGGGTTTATACCCTGCCCTTCACTACCCAAAGGTGTCTCAGAGCGGCTCACAAACTCCTTTCCCTTCCCCTCCCCACAACAGACACCCTGTGAGGTAGTAGGTGGGGCTGAGAGAGCTCTGACAGAAACTGCTCTTTTTTCAAGGACAGCTCTTATCAGAACTACGGCTTGCCCAAGGTCATCCAGCCAGGTGCAAGTGGAGGAGTGGGGAATCAAACCCGGCTCTCCCAGATTAGAGTCTGCGCACTTAACCACTACACCAAACTGACCTCTAAATGTCTGGCTTGATTTGAGAACTGCAAACCTGGTAATTTGGTAAGGTATAGGGGTATCTTGGAATGTAATAGTAATTTTTGATGTTAATTCTCTACAGGCAAGAATTTTTCACTCATTTTTCAAGACACCCATGTATACTTGAATTAACTATGGGGAGAATTTAAGCATTTAAAAGTTAATGTGTGGGGAAAAGCCTGTCTTAATTTTGAAAAGGTAATTATATATAAAAACCTTCTCTTAAATGTGATTCCCAGGAGTTTCCTATCCAAGGGTCTGCTGACAGGCCTTGGTTTCTGTAGTCGAATACTGCCAGATCACTTAAACCACTCATCAGAGAAATCCTGCTTCTAGTTCCTTCTCTCATATAATTGTAATGAATAATATGGGTGATTTTTAGCCTTATCTTTATACATGATTTCTGCTGCCATTTTACTCCCATCTAATAATATTTCCTTATATTCATGCGTATTGTGTTTGTTTGTTCCAAGTATGTTCCCCAGGTATGGTGAGACAGACAGAAGCTGGAAGATTCTGACTAATCCCTTGTTCTCCTCCTTTATATCTCAGGCAGGCAATCTACTCAGTCAATAAAAGCATATTTTACATTCCTGAAGGGATTGTACTACTTCAGACAGCAGGGGATGGATGACATGTCTGAAAGCTGCCTCCCATCAAAACTCCTTGCACGTAGAAACTAGCCTGCCAGGGGGAAGCCGGGACGGGCTAGATCCCTTCTTCCCCGATGTGCTTGATTCTGTCAATTATGTTTTGAAGAGGGTGATGCCTGAATTTCATAGATCTCTCTGCTTGCATCATGTTGTGTTTTTTTTTAAAACCTCCCCCCCGACCAATTTTGCCAGTTAAATGAACTACTTATGACGATCTTGTGACATTTTCAAGGTATTGTGTCTTTCAGTCCTCAGAAAATCAGTTATTCTGTGGGAAAATAAAATAGGGTAAGTCTGTGTAGGCCTTAACAGTTGTTCTGCCTTTGTGTCTCCCCTCTTTGACTAAAACATTTACACCTGAATTACGACTCATTCTGCTGGAAAGGCTGCGGGGGCTCAAGTGGTTAAGACGCTGAACTGCAGGCTGTGGAAGGTCAGTAGTTCAGCTGTTCGAGACCCGGGTTGCCGCATGACGGAGTGAGCTCCCGTCTCTAGTTCCAGCTCCTGCCAGCCTAGCAGTTCGAAAGCAAGAAATTGCAAGTAGATAAATAGGTACCACTTCGGTGGGAAGGTAACAGCGTTTCGTGCGCCTCGGTGTTTAGTCATGCCGGCCACATGACCACGGAAACGTCTTCGGACAGCGCTGGCTCTTCGGCTTTGAAACGGAGATGAGCACCGCAACCCAAGAGTCAGACTCGACTGGCTTTTGAGCAAGGGAGACCTTTACCTTTACCATTGTTGGTGGTCCTGCCCTGTGATACAATCTTTTTGGAAACAGATATTGGAGGAAATCAATAAACTTAACTTCGCAAAATATCCCACTAGAACCGGTTATATTGCTGCTAAATTCAACAATCACAGACGACAATCAAGTACTCCATATCTCAGAGTTGGTTTCTACACTATTGGCTACAGCTAGACTGACTATTATGGCCTCCTACCATTCAGAATTGGCAAAATAAATGCTGGGATCATTTTATAAATGGACAAGGTTGCAAATAAATGCGAAGGACAAAACAAATAGTTACACAGGCTCTCACTCCAAATTTGTGCGCAAGTGGTTTCCTCTGATTACATACTTTGTGGAAAATGAACTACTGCCCTCAAACCCAAGCTATATAGAATGGATACATTTCTGATTCACACCTCTTTAGTCTGAGCTCTTATCACATAAGTCTTAGTTTTAGTTTTAAATAGTAATTCAATTTGAGTATAACGCTGGTTTTATGCAATTGATTAATACCGAGTTGAAATTGAATGAAATCTTAATGTATTTTATCTCTTACTACGTTTGCTTGTAATGTTACGATTTTCTTTCATTAAATAAAAAAAGAAAAAAACTTTGGATGGCACTTAATTCTAACTCAAGAATAATGTAGGTCCTTCAGGTTTATATGAAGCTGCCACTGTCAGTATACTATAATCCATACTGGTACAACAAGAAATACTTTGTGTAGGTTGTTTAATAGGTGGCAGTTCATTATCTAAGGTTACACAGATTTCCATCCTCAGGACTTGGGGGAGTGTGTCCCCCCTCCCGGTGCTGGTACTCAGTACTGGCACCGTCACAATTTATTTATTTTTAAATAAAAACATAGATTGAAGTTTATTTTTCTAGATAGTTCTACTGTTTATTCTTAACCTTAACTAAAAAAATACTCTTCTGTAAACTATTCTTAAATAAAAGATGAAATACTTAGAAACTTAAAAAAAAGATTAAATGAGACTTAGAGAGGATAACTACTTGGTAGGCTGGGCCTGCCTTGACCCCCTCTGAATGCCACTGGGGGTGGCACTGCTCTGAGACCAAAATCATTACTGAAAGACCACCTACTCCCACAGAATCCTCTGTTTTAAGAGTCCCTCTTCAGGAATCCTACCTTCTGTCTGACCCCACAGCAGGCAATGAAGTACACACTTGCAAGAAGGTTTTACTTTATTGAAGCCATGAAGTACTTAGAACAGATTCTCTGTTCAGAATAACGAGATGGCCATTTGACAGATAGGTTAAAGCAGATTCATAATCACACTAGCCAATAGATATGTTTCCCGCTCCCGCTCAGAAGGCTCATTGCGCACCCAAACCCTGAGAAGCATCGGTTCTATACAGTTAAACAATTAGACTATTCCCACACTACATGTTCATTACAGACTAAGCAATAAGCCTCTTGCTGTTCACTACCTGTGGCCTTGTACTGATAAGGTTCTTCAAAGCAAGACTAGCGTACATAGAAAGGGATGCAGCCTAGGAAAAGATGAGCGCATGAGAGTGAGGGTAGACATGCGCACACGAGCTGATTATATTCACCATGGCAATGGGGGGGGGTAGGGCATAGAGAATACACATAGGAAAGACACATTGGCAGCTTGCTGACACCTTCAGAGGATAGGTGAGTTATGACTGGTCATGGAATACCATCCATAGGGACATTTGCTTTTAATGCTTATGTTGACCGCTCATGAGCGCCAAGACAATTTTATTCTCTGGAGTTTTTAATGGATTACCTATTTTTCTACTTTTCATCATTTGCTGTAATGCCGGTTGTACAGTCTTCAGTCTTTTACAGAAGAGCTTTAATTGTGTTAATTTAGGTTAGCCACCTTGAGGATTTAGGCTAAAAGGCAAGACATAAATTTTTAAAAGAAACCAAGTAAGGTGGTTACTGAATTTCATAAACATGCGGTTTGGATTAGAAAATCTCACTTTTTTAAAACTACAGTTGTCTTTTCCCCCCCCCCCCATACTAACACATTTAGAATGATTATTGTAATTAATGCCTGTTTTAGTGTTAATTGTATATAAATAATGCATCATTTGAGCATGGAATGAAAGAAACAAATTTAGAATACAGCTGTAAAAATGAATGAAACAAAAAGGCTCATGATACCAGCCTCTGCAAATGACAAGGATATACGTAGCTGTTCTTAAAACAAAAATGCACTAATCTTTTCAAGTACGCCTCTTTCAGTTTCATGAGCTTGGTCTCAAAAAGCCGTTCTGTCTTTCTATTTTCCTTGATATTGATTTTTAAGCTTAAGTATTTGCTGGCCTTGTTCTAACTCTCCTACAAAGAGACAAAACTGACTTGAACAATTATGCTTCACAAACCTTCACTTTATTATAGAGATTTTGGCTCTTCAAAATGTCCAGTCCACCTTATATTTATGTTGGTACTGCCATAGTGTTAACTACCTGCATCAGAATTAAATCCCCATAGAGCAGGGGTGGCCAAACTGTGGCTCAGGAGCCACATGTGGCTCTTTTACACATATCGTGCGGCTCCCAGCAGGGTAGCTGGGGACGCGAAGTGGAGGCATGCTTTTTCTCCCTCCCTCCCATCTATTTGCTTTCTTTGTTTCCCCCCCTCTCTCTTTCTCTTTCTCTCTTTCTTTCCAGCTCTTTCATTCTTTCTTGCCACCTCTTTCTTTCTCTCTTAGACCAATAAATATCATTAGCAAACTAATGAATATCATTGGACAAATAAATACCATTATCAATATCTGTGTTTACCCCTTTTGTTTTTATTTTTGGCAGTCTCATTTAATGTTAAGAAAAAGCAAATCTGCATCTTTTAAAATAAAAACGTGTGTGTAATATTTGTTAATGTTAACATTATTCTATGTGGCTCTTACAGTGAGCAGGTTTGGCTGCTCCTGCCATAGCGTTTGAGTAGGAGCCGCCACGACTGTTACCATCTGTCTACGGCTATTACTATCTGTCCTAGCTCTTATTACCAATTTGCCGTGAGCGCAGAAATGGTGGTACTGCGTGGAGCTGTGGCCACTAAAGATGCCATCGTGATGATGTCATCTGTTCCCTTGTTAGTTATTGCGGAGAGCACTTATGTTGTACTGAATGTTTTTAAAATGCAGTTTTAATGTTTTATGTATTGGGCATTGGCCCCATCTGTACGCCGCCCTGAGCCCATTCGTGGAGAGAGCGGGTTATAAATTTAAATAAATAAATAAATAAAGTAAGAAGGTTGTAACCAGCAGGGCTGTTCTCCTGCCAATGCTAATAATGGCTAAGTCGTACACATACAAGGAAAAGCTTTAATCTGCATGACCACTGTCTGCCATTTCCCACTATGGTATTGAATCTACTTTTTAATGAAAACTCTAGGAACCAGTTTTTGTGCTGCACATTTCTGGTTATGGCTTTGTGATGCAGTACAGTGCCATTAGCTACATGAATATTCTAGATCATTCAGAAGATATTGTTGTATTGGAACAGATGGATTGGCAAGTTAGAAAGCTTTTTGTCAGGCAGAAAGATTAGAGGAGACTGAAATCTGCCACAAGATCAGGCCATATTCTGAAGAAGAGGTCTATGCAATATGCAGTTTTGCCATTGCAGTTGGGAGCCGTAAGGTAAGAAAGAGACAGGTGCTCCTAAGAAAGCTGAAACTGATTTGAAAGAAATATAACTTCCTGTGGTGTATATATAGCAATTTCTTTGTTCCAGTGTAGTTCCTGTTCAAAATAATTCTGAAGCATTTTGAAGAAATAGAAAAAATGGGAAAACCTGTTTATCAGAGGTAAAAATGTGCAGATGTGTGTACGCATTCTTTTTTTAAAAAGTGCCTTTAACTCTTGGAAAAACTGTTCTGAGCCTAATTTGAAAAATTTAAGGCGGGGGTGTCGAACTCATTTGTTATGAGGGCCGGATCTGACATAAATGAGACCTTGTTGGGCTGGGCCATGTGTGTCATAAAATGTAATGCCAGGTAGCGGAGATATAAACTTTATAAAAGACACAAACACAAAGGGTTTTTTTAAACTTAAAATAAAAACATGCTTAAAACATTAGCACTCTTGCAATATTTTGTTTACTTAACAGTGTCAGATAACTGACACCTCTTGCTCTGAATTATTGCATCAAAATGTTTGTGCTGTTGCAATCTTGAGTATGCTGTTCAGGTGTGTATCTGTAAGCTGCAAACCTACGATAATGCAGCAGCAGCAGCAGAACTGGAAGAAGAAGCAGAAGATAGCCAGTTCCACTGCAGGCCTGATAGAAGCCCTCCGGGGGCCTCATGTTTGACACCCCTGGCCCCCGGGCCGCATGTTTGACACCCCTGATTTAAGGGACTCTAGACTTGTCGCTTGTAGGCCAAAACAAAGTGCAGTGAAGTAACTATTTTTAGGACTAATATCCATTTAGGTGGTGCTGGTTACATCTAAGGCTGAAGTTGGGCAACATGACTCAGGACATTTTTTGCACTGACAGCCTCTAATTAAAACGGAATGAGATAATTTAAGCGTCTTCTGCTTGTTTCCAGCTGTAAAGCCAACACTCCTCTCAGCTACACTGGGCTGACAGACATAATTAAAAACCAATAGATCATGAAAAATTGCGCACTTATCAGAGGCAGCTTAGCCAGTTGAAAAATGGTGCCATGGTAAATTTGCCATTGAGGTGTCGCACAAAGCACATTTGGTAGAATGCTTGATGTGCGGCTTTGAAGTGTGCTTTTCTCATGACCAGCTCCTGGAACAGATTATCATGATTGTAGGAAGCACTTCAAAGGAGACTGATGTGGTAAGATATATTTCACATAAAACTTTCTGGCCTCTTTCACGAAACGGAAATGACAGCTGTGTATTCTCAACCTCTACGGCAGCAATTAAGACGAAAATGGGCCACTGTGGATTTCCGCAATGTTCAGTGTCATTTTAGACTTGCCTGTGGCTGTTCTTCATGAAAGTGTTGTGTTCCATCTCACTGATGTGATCAGTGCATGATTGGTGCATGGTTGGTGTCCCTTTAGATTGGAAGTGGTGCAGAAGTGATGGACTGAAAAGGACAGTTTTGGGGAACTGTGTGCAAATCATAACCAGTGCTCCCTCTCAGCTGTGAACATCATAACATAAGAGAAGCCAATGTTGGATCAGGCCAATGGCCCATCTAGTTCAACACTCTGTCACACAGTGGCCAAAAATACCAGGTGCCATCAGGAGGTCCAGCAGTGGGGCCAGGACACTAGAAGCCCTCCCAACTATTGCCCTGCTAAGCACCAAGAATACAGAGCATCACTTGTCCCAGCCTGAGAGTTCCTCTCTATACCTTGTGGCTAATAGCCACTGATGGACTTCTGTTCCATATCCTTATCTAATTCCCTCTTGAAGCTGTCCATGCTTGTAGCTGCCACCACTTCCTGTGGCAGTGAATTCCATGAGTTAATCACTCTTTGGGTGAAGAAGTACTTCCTTTTATCTGTTCTAACCTGACTGCTCAGCAATTTCATTGAGTGCTCATGAGTTCTTGTATTGTGAGAAAGGGAGAAAAGTACTTCTTTCTCGACCTGCTCTATCCCATGCATAATCTTATAAACTTCAATCATGTCACCCCTCAGCCGTCGTTTCTCCAAGCTAAAGAGCCCCAAGCGTTTTAACCTTTCTTCATAGGGAAAGTGTTCCAACCCTTTTATCATTCTATTTGCCCTTTTCTGCTCTTTTTCCAATGCTATAATATCCTTTTTGAGGTGTGACCAGAACTGTACACAGTACTCCAAATGAGGTTGCACCATTGATTTATATAGGTGCATTATGATACTGGCTGATCTGTTTTCAATTCCCTTCCTAATAATCCCCAGCATAGCGTTGGCCTTTTTTATTGCAGTCGCATACTGTCTCGACATTTTCATTGAGTTCTGTACTATGACTCCCAAGATCTCTCTCTTGGTCAGTCTCTGCCAGTTCAGACCCTATCAATGTGTATTTATAGTTAGGATTTTTGGCCCCAATGTGCATCACTTTGCACTTGGCCACATTGAACCCCATTTGCCACGTTGACGCCCACTCGCCCATTCTCGACAGATCCCTTTGGAGTGCCGCAGAATCCTCCCTGGTTCTCACCACTCTGAACAACTTCGTGTCATCTGGAAATTTAGCCACTTCACTGCTTACTCCCAACTCCAAATCATTAATAAACAAGTCTTGTGAGCAAAAATTCTACTTTGTTAGCTGCTGGCATTAAAGTTGTGAGGAAGTAATTTGGCCGCTGCATAAATGAGTTTGCTCTGGAGCCATCCTTCCTGAGCTAAGACAAAAATGTGTGAGCTGGAGTCAAAAAAACCCTGTGTGCTAGCTCACACTGCTTCAAGGGAACACTGGTCATAACACCTGCCTGTTGCCACAGTGCCAATTGAGTGGGACAGAGTCAGCGGATGCTGGTGAATGGGGGCAGTGTTCCCTCTAAGCTGAGTTAGTGTGAGCTAGCTCACAGCTTTTCAGCCTCCAGCTCACAGATTTTTGTCTTCGCTTAGGAAGGATGACTCCAGAGCCAACTAATTTATGCAGTAGCCAAATTGCTCACTCACAAATTTCATGCCAGTAGCTCACAGAGTAGAATTTTTGCTCACAAGATTCCACAGCTTAGAGGGAACATTGGATGGTGGAGAGGGAGTTGGCCAGCCAGTTCTGATACCACAGGCCTGCTGTAGTGTCATTGTTTTGAGGTTTCCAAATGAATAGAAAAAAATGTCCTGTCCTATGAGGAGCTTGATCTGCAAAAACTGGTAGATAAATCTTTTCACGGCAAAGATACTAGCATTATCATTTGCTTGTAATGTCTGCAGATCAAACTGTAGTAAAAGGCAATGGAGCATAAGCCACTTCAAAAACTGGCAGCCCAAGTACCCCATAGCAATCAGTACCATTGTTAATTAAAATAAAATGTAGTGGATATTTAAGTTTCATTGCTGATGGGGTTAAACTGCAGTAGTGTTTCCATGAACAATCCACTAGCGGTTGTTTTCTATGATTCATTTTGTACTCCGTTTCTACGACTTGCAGCCAAAACTTATGCATACGGTGTTGAATATAAAGGACTTGTGTGTATGCAAACTAAAGCTTTTCTCTTCCCAAGTACATCTGAGCAGGAGCCTGATCCTTTTCCATTCGCTACTCATGTGCATTTGCAACAAAGAAGAAGAAGGGTAAGCTGAATGGGATTTCTGGGGGTTGAAGGATGAAAAGCACGGAGACTGACGCATCGTTGAGTGATTTTCAGCTCAAACTTTACTTAGTGATTTCAGAAAACAGGAGATGCAATGGCTAGCCTGCGGGCTGCTTATATGTCCATTCACAACCACACCCATGACACACACCCACACCCGTGATAGGCTATATACAAGAGTTACAACCTTATAGGTCCCCTGTAGAATCCATACTCGCTGGTTGGCGGGTTTTAAGATCCTAGAGCTCTATTGTGTCTGGTAGCGAAGCTTCGCTAGTTGGGCGCACCATGTGGCTAGTACACAAAGGAAATGGGGCTTCAGTGCTTTGTGCGGCTCCCCAGAAATGACAGAAGTGGCTCAAATTTTGTACAGTAGGAAAAATTTGCTCAAACTGGATGCTTTATGCAGTTTGTAGAATTTTGCTTTCTTTAGTTACCTTAGCAAGGATTTGTATATTTGTTCTAAGCAAGCAGTATCCCCCTACCCCTAGTTGTGAATTAGCAAAATACTATGCAGGAAAGGAAAATAGTTATTCTGTAGATCCACTTGCCTGTTGAAGACAAATATGGGTGGGATTTAGGAGCATGTGGGTCTTTTATCTACACTTTTTCTCTGTATGTATATATTGAGCGGTGGCTCAAGTGGTTAAGACGCTGAACTGCAGGCTGTGGAAGGTCGGTAGTTCAGCAGTTCGAGACCCGAGTGTGCCGCATGATGGAGTGAGCTCCTGTCTCTAGTTCCAGCTCCTACCAGCCTAGCAAAAGCAAGAAATTGCAAGTAGATAAATAGGTACCACTTTGGTGGGAAGGTAACAGCGTTCCGTGCGCCTTGGTGTTTAGTCATGCTGGCCACATGACCATGGAAACGTCTTCGGACAGCGCTGGCTCTTCGGCTTTGAAACGGAGATGAGCACCGCAACCCTAGAGTCGGATTCGACTGGCTTTCGAGCAAGGGAACCTTTACCTTTACCTTTACAGCTGTGTTAGTGCTTCTTATTTCTACAGCATCATTAATAGGATAGCTATTCCCAGGGTAAGAAGAAGAAGAAGAGATTGGATTTATCCCCCGCCCTTCACTACCTGAAGGAGTCTCAGAGTGGCTTACAAACTCCGTTCCCTTCCCCTCCCCACAGCAGACACCCTGTGAGGTAGGTGGGGCTGAGAGAGCTCTGACAGAAACGGCTCTTCTTCAAGGACAGCTCTTATCAGAACTATGGCTTGCCCAAGGTCATCCAGCAGGTGCAAGTGGAGGAGTGGGGAATCAATCCCGGTTCTCCCAGATTAGAGTCCTCACCGTGAGGCAGATTTTCCCACCAAAATGCTGTTCACCACTCTGACTGAGCAGCCTCTTAGTAGCATTCTTTAATAATATGATTATAACTTTCTGCGTGCCCCACCCTGTGATACAGAAGTTATTTGTCTTTTGCCCAGGCCAGAGATTTATGGTAACTAAGCAGGAGGCCTCTTCTTTGGAAATGGCTCTTGACACAAAGTAAAGCTCAAACAGAAAGGTTGATTTTATTGAACAGGCATAGTTGGATTTGGAATAGGGCAGGGGATGAGAAGTTGAGGTAACTGTTGTTTAAACAAATCAGAATATTTTGAACAGGCTACAGAGTATAATTGAAGTTTATATTCTTAGAGACTCAGTTCTTGACTGTGAGAGGTTTATTTGTCTTGGAGATTTCTTTCAATAACAATGTGTCTTCATAAAAGTTTCATATAACTATCTTAGTTTACTGGAAGTTAGTACTTTCTTCCTGTATTTAAATAGTTCCCTTGTGGGATTATAACTTTCCCTTTTATACTCTTGAGGAGTCTAAGACCGTTTCCCTTTTCACACAAACCAGGGGTCCCTTCCGAGTTGAACCCTCTGAATAACTGGGTAAGAAATATCCTCCTTTTTCTAGGAGTGATAATCCTTTTCTGTTTGGCTAGACGGGCAGTTTTCAACCTACTATCCAGTCTCTTCTGTCAAACCTAAACCCCAGTTCTGGATATTGTGAATAAGCGGAATTCAGCTAGGGCTGACACGTAGACTATCTGATTTCTGAACTTTTAGTCAAATGTGTTGGTACACACTAAGAGTACGGAGTTGTGTCCCTTCACTTCCCAAGTGAACTTGTCCGTTTCCCTTAGATTGACACACACTCTTCTCCTGATTTGTCTATTGCCAAGCCAAACTCCAAATGATGACTGACTCCTTCCGACAAGACTACAAGACTTTTTGAAAACTCCACAGCTGGCGCTGACCAATCAGAGAGAAGAGGATGCATGTAGGCAGCAGCCTGTCAATCAAACTGTGCTTTACAATGAAGCATTAACCCCTAATCTCCCAATTCATTGAATTTGGTGCACTAAGCATCCTGGTTTTGGAGGTCAGTTTGTCACAGTTGGTGCTACTGCTTCAGGAGGAGGTTCTGGCCCTGGTTCTCAGTTGGATTTCTCTTGGGCCGGGGACCACCAGGAGATTTTTAGTACCTGAGTGTAACACTTTATTGGGAGCCTATTGAGAGAGGCAGTCATGGATGTATGTGGGTCCCTGGTCGCGAAGGGCCTTAAAGGTTAAAACTAGCACCTTGAACTTGATCCAGTGCTCCACCAGAAGCCAGTGTAGCTTGTGTGGCACAGGTTGAATGTGTGCCATCGGGGGGGGGGGGCGCTCTGGAAGGACCCGCGTGGCCGCGTTCTAGACCAGTTGGAGCTTCCGGGTCAACCTCAAGGGAAGGTCTGTGTAGAGTGAGTTACAGTAATCTATCTTGGAGGTGACCTTTGTGTGGATTACTGTGGCTAGCTCAGAGCAGGACAGGGAGGGAGCCAGTTGCTGAGGCTAGCACGGTTGGAAAAATGCCAGATGGCAATAGCATCCGAATAATGGCTTGCTGATGATCCCAGGCCATAGGAGGAAGTGGGGGTGCATCTTAGAATAGGAGCTCCCTAAAGTGGCAGGCCATGTTTGTAGGAAAAGCTGTCCTGAATTAAAAACTGAATATGTCAGAAGAATGGGCTTCCTTGCAGTCACCGGACGGAAAGGCCAGAGGTGGTTTCTGCAGTGAAAAGTCTATGCGGCCACACAGATAAGGTCTCGCTTTTCTTAAAAAGCATTCACTAATACCAGGCAGCAAACTTTCATCCTATATCTGACTCTGAACTTGGCCTCTGAGTGCAGACCAAAAAATCCACACAGTGAGGCAAGGTACAGAAAGGAGATATGTTTCTATACCTATTCGCAAATAGAAACAAAACTCAAATGTAGAAAAAAAGAGGAGGCTAAACCCCCCAAAACAAAAGCATCACAACTTTAACACGTGACTGAAGGAAAGAGGATAAGGTAGCAGCGGTGGCAGTGGGGGAGAAGCCAAGAAGGAGAAGGAAATTGGTAGGGAGACAAAGGAGGTAGTGGTGAGTGAGGGAAAGAAGAGGAGGAGGAGGAGGAGGAGGAGGAAGAGGAGGAGGAGATTGGATTTATACCCCGCCCTTCACTACCCAAAGGAGTCTCTGAGTGGCTTACAAACTCCTTTCCCTCCCCCTCCCCACAACAGACACCCTGTGAGGTAGGTGGGGCTGAGAGAGCTCTGACCGAGACAGCTCTTTTTCAAGGACAGCTCTTGTCAGAACTATGGCTTGCTCAAGGTCATCCAGCAGCTGTGAGTGGAGGAGTGGGGAATCAAACCCGGTTCTCCCAGATTAGAGTCCGCGCACTTAACCACTACACCAAACTGGCTCTCCTACACCAAACTGGCTCTCAAGGTAATGATGGGAGGAGAGGACATTGGCAGAAAGGAGAGGGGGAGGAAAGGACTGGAGAGAGAAAGCAAGGGGAAAAGAAGTGTGGCCCAACGAAGTGGCTGGGGGGGGGGGTTCCGCTTTCCTCCTGAATCCATGCAAGTCTCTCTTGTACCTTTCTATATCAATTTTATCCTGCCCTTCCTTCAGTGAGCTCAGGGCCACACCTGTCGTTCTGCTTTCCTCCATTTTGTCCTCGTAATCTTGAGAGAGGGCAGCTAGCTCAACACCACCCAGTGAGCTTCAAGGCTGTGTGAGGATTTGAAACCAGCCAAAATTTAGTCTGACACTGGAGTTCACTTCCTTTGAGGAAAGGACCTCATGAAAAATACGAGGTTCAGCCTTTTGTAATCCTGAATAGTTGACTCTCAGCTTGAAAGAAACTGGTTTGGCTGTCGGTACAAAGGCAGACCTTTGCTGGGAAAGACTGAAGGTCAAAGAAGACGGGGATGGCAAAGGATGAGATGGTTAGGCAGTGTCATAGATGCAACGAACATGAAATTGAGCAAACTTCAGAGGATGGCGGAAGACCGGAAGGCCTGGCGGGATCTGGTCCATGGGGTCGCGAAGAGTCGGGCTCGACTATGCGACTGAACAACAAAGGCAGACAGCGTTAGGTTGTGGAAATGTGCGGTGTGTGCTCAAAGATGGTTAGTGAGGAATACATGAATTTGCTGCTGCAACCGTTGCCAGACAGTGAAGTCAAATGAGAAGACGAACGCTCCTTACAGATGTTACTTTCATCCTCCAGTCCCCACACACTTCATGTTGCTGTGTACAAAGTGAGGCGGATGACAGGAACATCCTCTACAAATTCCTGCACTGCTGTGTCATCTAAATTCTCTTGGCTTAAATGAAAAACGTTTTTGGCTGCTTTACTCAAGCTGTTTGCTGACATTACTTAAATCCCTTGGGAGTAATGTTTACAGATACGAGGAAGTGGTGGAAGCAATAGGAGCTTAAGTGATTTGCTCAAGACTGCCCATGGATCAGTGGCGGAGGATTAGGAAAAGGCTGTTTTCAGTCATCTGTGGAAAGCAATCAAGACTTACACTAGAGTTCTTTTTCAGTAAGGTGAGGGGGTGTTTTGTTTGCTGTGCTTTGCTTTCTGTGAATAATAGCTGCTTGTTTTATTGATGATGGTTGCGTTTCTGTTATTGCTTCTAAAAGTTGCTTCGAGTAATTTTTAAATAGACAATGCGAGTGATAAATATTTAAAATGAAAACAGTCGTCCTGTGCTTTACATTAACAAACTGTCCTTTTTAATGTTTATGAAATCTTTATATAGGAATAAGGCATTTGATTGAACTTTGTTTTTTAAAATTTACCATTTCTTCTACGTTGCTTTTAGCCAAATTTGACCCGAATCACACATTTTCCAGTCAAATGGATTGAATGGCAATTTGTGAAGATATTTTTTTTTTCAAATAGAAGGGTTATTTCAAAGTTTGTTATTTAGCTTTTGCTGCATATGCTTCCCCACAGCTTGAATTCAAACCTTGTCTGCCTCGGCTGCTGCTAACTGTGCTTTGCCTGGCTGTGCTCTGTGTGACTGAGAGACGCTTTGTGGTTGATTCCTTTTTCTGTAACCCTTCATACCACCGGGAGTTTGTGTCTTCTAATGTCTCGAGGTATATCTTTCAACATTAAAGACTTAAAATGATTTAATAGTCATTCCTTGTGCCCCCAAAGAAGTTGTGTAACTTTAGTTCTGGCTGCTGCATAGTGCTGAGAAGCTCCTGCAGATACTTCTCAAAGGCCTTTCTAGGAAATCTGGGTTTGCTGAGGGAAACTGTGGCAGCTGAAGTCACTAATGGTTGAGCCATGGAGCAGTTTTTACAGAGCCAAGTATGTAGGCACTTGGTCCTGATTGATGCTGAGGACCTGGTACAAGATTCAAGTGGTGCTGCGTTGATTGGGATCAAGGTCCACCCTCTTGTTAAGTTCAGTGCTTATGTGAATGTAAAGTGGTCCAAAAAGTCCAATGAAACCACACTTAATTTCAGAAGGAGAAACATCTAAAACATGAGAGAATTAGTCTAAAGTAAGTTGAAAGAGAGCATGAAGAGTCAAATCCCTTTGGGGTGCTGGGAAATTATTTAAACCCATTCCAATGGAAGGTCAGATAAAATGTGTACTGCAGCTGAGGAAGGGTACCGCCAATTCTCAGATGCTGGCGGAGTGGTTAACGTATAAGGGCAAGATGGCATCTTTTTAAAGAGAGGAAGTCTTGCCCAAACAAGATGAATGAGAACGAGCACAGACTCAAGGAAGCGAAATTAGTAAATTGTATTATTATATAAGAATTATTATTTTGTTATGTAACATAAGGATACTCTATAATCAATGATCTGGTTGGAATAGGATGTATTGTGGTAGTTAGTGGAGGAAAAATTTTTCTGGTTTGTTAGTTACAAGATGACTGGTGGAAATTAAATGTATAACCACAAATAGTTGATGGAGATAAATGGTTGATTAGTGAAGAAACAAAGGAATATCAATGGATTTAATAGAAACTAAGGTGATGATTAACTTTAAAAATAAGCAATAGAAAGAGGATAAACTAATTGTCTAAATTTCTTGTGGTTGACTCCGTGCTAGGAAAGATGAAAAGTTTAGTAGATATGGCATAGCAGTATAAAGGTATGAGATGCGTGATGAGAAATTTCAGTGGACTAATAACAGATATAATGAATGAATTTACTGTTTATTGTATAACTTTGTAGAGGTACCAAAAAGTATGTATAATTATATATATGTATTTGTGTGTGTTTGTCTGTTTGTGGAGGTGTATGGAAAATTAATAAATAGATTTATTAAAAAATAGGTTGACGATAAACAGGTGGAAAAGGGAAGTGTATCACTAAAGATTGTAAGTCAAACAATAATAATTAAAGAAAATATATCAGAAGCAGGAAATCATGGGGGGGGAGCAAATTGGTGAAAAGATTTCTAAAAGTAGACACAGAGATTGCAGAGAAACCAAGTAAATTCTTTCTGTTGGCTTTCTGTGCAGAAAATGTGGAGTGGTTACCATGGCAGAGCTGTTGTTTTCAGGAAGGATGTTGAGAGAATGTGAGTCAAGCAGAGGTGATGAAATGAAGTTTGATTTATTTAAAATATTTATGTACCTGCCCTTCTCCCAGGCATCCCAGGACCCAAAGTTCTAAGGCTGATAGACATTCGGAACTAGTCAGTTTTGGCGATACACACTTGGAGTGCTCATAAGGAACTTGAATGAGAATTTGTTGATCTAGCAAAAAATAAAACCTTGTTGCTTAAAAATAACTAAATCAGCCCCCTTTCCAGAGGATCGGAAGGTAGCAAATGTATCCGATTTTTAAGAAAGGGATCCTGAGGAGATCCGAGAAATTATGGGCAAGTTAGCTTACTGTCTGTTTTGGTCAATTGGCAGGAGCGATTATTAAAGGGTGTTTCCATATGGATGATTTTCTCCACATTGGCTTCCTTGCAACAGTGTTTTCAGAAGCATCCATGTAATGTCATCCATCCATGTAATGTCATCCTCTATTCACAGGACTTCTGTTTCCTTCTGCTGTCTTGTGATCTTTCCCAAACTTTGTTTAGTATATTTGTCTTGGAATGATTGCAGTCAGTGTTCCTTTGTAACCATGTGGATGGGAAGGTGGTGCATTTTTTGCAGGTCTTGCCTACATTGATACTGTTTTCCTTGCCTTCGCCCCCATAGCTGCCATTTCCCTCACCATACAATGGGAGTTAGTTCTAACGATAGAGTTCTAACGATCTATTGCCATGAGTCCAATGTTCCCTCTAAGCTGTGGAGTCTTGTGAGCAAAAATTCTACTTTGTGAGCGACGGGCATTAAAGTTGTGAGTGAGCGATTTGGCCACTGCATAAATTAGTTTGCTCTGGAGCCATCCTCCCTGAGCTGAGACAAAAATGTGTGAGCCGGAGGCTAAAAAACTGTGAGCCAGCTCACACTAACTCAGCTTAGAGGGAACACTGGTCATGACCAATGTTCCCTCTAAGCTGTGGAGTCTTGTGAGCAAAAGTTCTACTTTGTGAGCTACTGCATTAAAGTCGTGAGCGAGCGACTTGGCTACTGCATCAATTAGTTTGCTCTGGAGACATCCTTCCTGAGCCAAGACAAAAATTTGTGAGCCAGAGGCTAAAAAACTGTGAGCTAGCTCACACTAACTCAGCTTAGAGGGAACACTGGTCATGACTACTTCCCTGTTGTCTTTTTTTGAAAAAAGTAATCATCTAGCTATTTACATTGCAGAGGTATAAGGGGAAATGTTTATCCTGCCATTATAGGGCTAGAAATCTATTTTTTTTTAAGGGAGAGCTGGGAACTAGCTAATAGGGGCAGTGGATTGTTGTTACACTGTAGTGATTAGTGATTCTGGATTAAAAATACTTTCCAGATGCTGGGGGGGGGGAGCTGGGGCAAGGAAAGTGGGGGGAAACTGCTGCGTGGATGTTCGGTGCCATTGCAGGGGCTTTGGCATTAGCATCAGCAGTGAGAGAGAAAATTGTCTCTGCTTGGAAACAGCCAAAGATAGAATTCTTAAGCACCTAGAAGAACAAGTCCTACTGAGTAAGAATCAGTAAGGTTCAGAGGTCATTTCGGGGGGGATCGCGGGGGATCGCAGTTCCGCCGGGTGAGGTACGGGGGGTGGGGCACATGATGAAGCCCCGCCCCTGCTTCCGGCCACCCCACTTCCGGCCCTCATTCAGCCAGGAGGAGGCAGGAGAAGAGGGAGGGTAAGTTGCTTCCTCCCTGCCTCTCCCCACCCCTGCCTGCCTGGGGCCAGGGACGGCCTTCGTGGGGCTTCCTTGCACTCCCGCCGGCCTTGCAGGTCCACCGCTGGGCCCCTCATGGGGCTCGGCAGTGGAGCTGCAAGGCTGGCAGCGGCGGCCGGGACCGTTGGGGGCGGGGTGTGTGGCCTTATGACACACTTCCGGTGATGTCAGTGGGTGTGGCCTTATGACATACTTCTGGTGATGTCAGGGTGTGTGGCATATGCTAATGAGTTATGCTAATGAGTTTCCCTAGCTCTTTTTCTACGAAACGACCCCTGGTAAAGTTTATGTAAGGGGAAATCCTGTCTCACCAACCTTTGGCATCCTCTGAGAGGGTTAACAGATATGTGGATAAGGGTGATCTCGTAGACCTTTTATTTATTTTATTTTATTTATTTTTCACATTTGTATCCCGCCCTCCCCAATGGGCTTAGGGCGGCTAACGAGGGCAAGGTAATTAGCCGTGCCATAATTAAAACATATAAAACAATAAAAACATCCAACACTTAAAAACAACGGTGCTCAATCAATTACATGACTGCACTTGGACTTCTAAGCAGATTTGCCAAAGTCATTTACCAAAATTCATGAGTAAACAGGTTTTCTTGTTGATCAGTAACTGGTTAAATGATAAGAAGCAGAAAGTAGTAGTAAATCAACGGTACTTGCAGTAGATGGAAGGAAGTAGTGGGCTTCTGCAGGAATTGGTATTGCAACCAGCGTATTTAATTTACTCATGGATGATCATGAATGATAATTTATTCAAGAATAATCTCAGATTAGGTGTGAGCAGGGAGGGGGGTCATGTTGGATGACACCAAATTATTCAGAATACGGAGACACAGATTGGGCTCAACTGATTAGGAGAATGGCAGTTGTGTCAAATGAGGCTTTAGTAACTTTGTGCCTAGCAGAAAAATTTCTTCATTTTAAATAGATGCTGAAGGTCTGAACTGGGTGGATGCTGACAAGGAAAAATCTTGGGAGTTGTGGTGGGCACCTTGATGAAAATGTCAACGCGGTGGACAGCAGCAGTGAAAAAGTCAAATTTTATGTTAAGGTTTATTAGAAAAGCGACTGAAGTTGAAACTGCCGGAGTTGTAATGTCTTTGTATAGATCTGTGGTGCGGCTGCACTTGGAATGACATGTACGGTTCTGATTGCCCCATATGAAAAAGAGATATTATAGAGCCGAAAAGATGTAGAAGAGGATGACCTAAATGATCAAAGGATTGGAACATCTTCCCTGTGAGAAAACACCGAACAGTTTGAGGCTTTTCAGTTTAGAAGAAAGATGACAAAGGGAGGAAGTTTTATGAAATTGTGCACAGTATGGAGAAACTGCTCTTATATTCTTACTTATAAAACCAAGTTGGTAGTGCACTGTAGGAGATGTGCCTGAACAAGCACAGGGCATGTGTTTCATAGGGGATGAAATGTCCCGCCATCTCTCCCCCCTTCTGCTGACTGCTACCTGTGAGTTACTCCAGAGAATCCAGTCCTTGACTTACAAAGATTTTATGGGGAAGCTGTAACTTTGACTTATTTTTTTATTCAGTTCATTTTTATCCCACTCCTCAGTAGTGGTTAAGTGTGTGGACTCTAATCTGGGAGAACCGGGTTTGATTCCCCACTCCTCCACTTGCAGCTGCTGGATGACCTTGGGCAAGCCATAGTTCTGACAAGAGCTGTCCTTAAAAGAGCAGTTTCTTTCAGAGTTCTCTCAGCCCCACCTACCTCACAGGGTGTCTGTTGTGGGGAGAGGAAGGGAAAGGAGTTTGGAAGCCGCTCTGAGACTCCTTTGGGTAGTGAAGGGCAGGGGATAAATCCAATCTCTTCTTCTTCTTCTTTTACTTCACAGGGTGTCTGTTGTGGGGAGAGGAAGGGAAAGGAGTTTGGAAGCCGCTCTGAGACTCCTTTGGGTAGTGAAGGGCAGGGGATAAATCCAATCTCTTCTCTTTTCTTCTTCTTCTTCTCCTCTCCTTCATTTTACCTTCATGGCTATATCAAACATACCTTTGAGGTAGGTTAGGCTGAGAGAGAGGCTGGTCCAAGTTCACTCAGCAAGATTTGTGGCCCAGTTGGGATTTGAAACTGTGTCTCAACATGTTAACCATTATGCCATACTGGTTCTCATGTGCTGTGAATGTAGGCTGCAAGGGTGGTGTTGGTCGTCCCTGAAGTTATGGATCTCACTTTCTCTTAAGAAAAGGATGCAGAGCAAAGTGCTCGCTGGCCCTCTTGTCCGCCAGAGTTCTTTGAGTCCTGTGCTGTTGGTCTTTTTTTTTTAACTCTCCTGCAAGTGAAGTAGTAGTGTTGCCATCTGGTCATAAACAAATGGCTTTGCTTGCTCCTGTGCATTTAACAGCAGCTTGTCTTGTAGAAATCAACAGGCAGAGTTTTGTCCTGGCTTTAACTAGTTATGCAGAGACTAGGAAAAAGACCCGTTGTGGAAATAAATACAACGGCCTCTAGAAAGAGGCTCTGGGCGGGTGCCCCGGCCTTGGACACTCAGTGTCATTTTGTTGTGGTGACCTCAGCAGGGTATAATGACACTGAGTCCACCATTTTCTCCAGAGGAACTGATCTCTGCTACCTAAAGAACAGTTGTAATTTTGAGTGATCTCCAGCCCTCAACGGGAGATTGGCAACGATGGTTTCCCAGAAGGGAATAGTTGGTTTGGAGGGTGGAGTCTGTGGCTTTGTACCTGTCCGAGGTCCCACGCCTCCTGAAACCTCACCCTTTCCAGGCTCAATCCCTCACCTCTCCAGGAATTTCCCACCTGGAGTTGGCAACCCTATCTCCTTCCCAGCCAATCATCAACCTACCTTTATTTTCCCCTCACTCTTCAGCTTTCCACCCCCCACACACCTGCAGCCTCTCCCGTGCTCTGAAGCCCTGACTGCTACGTCACATTGGCTGTGATACGGGGGCCACCTCAGCAGCATATAAGGATACAGAGCCCACCATTTTCTCCAGGGGAACTGATCTCTGCCATCTGGAAAGCAGTTGTAATTCTGAGTGATCTCCAGCCCTCACCTGGAGATTGGACACATTTTACCTCAGAACAGCAAACTGTTTAGAATGTTAGAGGCAAAAGCCAATCAAGTCGCATATGCAAACGATCTCTGTGTTCCAAGGCAAAGGCCAATGAGGCTGTATATGCAAATAAACTCTGTGTTCTGACTGGCTGGGGGGGGGGGGAGGAACAGCAAACTGTTTGGAATGTTGGAGGCAAGACTCAAGCAATGCAGCCGGTGGATAGGGACAGATTCTGAGTGACACACCAGGGCGCCAACCAATTCCGGAGCGTGTGGAATGTTCTAGAGAAGTGCCACCACCATTCGGCTTTTATATATAAGGGAGATGTTAAAAATGATGCATGTTGTATGCGGGTAGAGAAGATGGGGGTCACACCTGCTAGCCTTATGCCTGATGTCTCCAAGGTCATGCTGCTTTTTTCTAACTTTCTTGAATGATGTGTGGAAGACCCTGTGTGCCTACACATGTGCTTTGTTTCAGATGTTGGCTGAATGCATGGGGATTAGCATGATCCATCGCCTCTGTCTTAATGTGGTTGTATATATGGTGCTTAATGCCTTTGTGGTGCTAGTATTGTCTATTAATTGCTTCATATGAAACCCCAGTTAAAAGTGAAGGTATGGGATGGGGGAGTGTCTCCTGGTGAGAGGGCAGGCTGATCTTTCAAGCCAAGTCCTCCCTCCATTTAGGCCTTAGGGTTAGGGTACAGTGAGTTGCAGTTTCAATCTACCTACTGTGTTTTTCATGGCAGCTCTCCCAGAGCGTGCAGTGCCCTTGCCCTGGCTGTTGGTTCCCCCCATATAACTGTAATATAAATTAAACTTTTTAACAACTTTTGCAAGATTATTGGAGACAGCTGCATGGGAAGTGTTCCATTAGGACAGTGGCCTCTCTAGGCATCGCTCTGGATGTTTTCATAAGAGATTCTGGGACATGGTAAAGAGGAGCAGAACGTGCTGTACATTTGCAGAACCAGCTATTACCACTTTGTGACAGGTGGAATTGATTTTGCAGTTAGGTAAAGACTGATTCCAGCGTGGCTTTATTGAGCTCATTGGCGTCTCTTAGTAGCAATGTTAAAAAGGTTAAATGAGTGCTACAGCTGGACGTGGCCAGCAAATGGAGGGGGTAGACTGGAGTAACAAATGAAACTGTGACTCTTTGTGCAAAGAATGTTACAGGAGCAAGAGTTTTAATACCTCAGAAGTTTTAATAACTGAACTGGGTTGCTGTGCGGTGGACATTATGGAGGTGGCAAACTGAACTGTGTTGATAGTGTCTTTACTGAATGTGGCTCATATATCTATATTTTGTCTCTGCCCTTGGGATCAGATTACAATACGTGTTTCTTGAACAGAAGATGATCTCAAGGTAACTTAGCGGTTCTCTGACTGTAGAAAAAGTGTTTTGATAGTTTCCCACCCAGCACGCAGTTTGTCATTTGCATGATGTTAGGTGGTCTCCTAAGGTTATAGGCAGCGCTGTCTTAATGCAGGCCAGGGGGCTGAACTAAGTGACGTATAAATCCTCTTGCAATTTTACTTATTTTTGATTACTCCACATGATCCCCAGGGATACATTTTTTTATTTGCTGTTAACAGGGGAGTCAAAAGGACCCAACTTGGTATTGTAATGGTACTCTCTGGCATTCAGCTATTGAACACTGAAGGATATCTTCCGTCTAAAGATGAATTGCCTTATGTCGTCTTAGTTGCTAAGCGTCTGGCATTACTGAAATCACAGATAAAACTGGCAAAATCAGTCTCTGTGTCTCTGCTTCCTATACTAAATGGGTCTCTGTGCTGTACTTTCCGTAGTGGCCTTGGATCTAATGATGTATGCTGGCATGATGAGAGGAGCCTAGAGATGTAAAATTTCCGGAAATTTTGAAGCTTGGAAAAAAACGAAAATTTTCGGAAAAATTGAAAAAAAATGCTACATTAGCACTTTTTTTTTCTTTTCCAGATTGAAAGTCATTCTGTTACTATAGGAACATAAAATATGACTATGGACAGTTTTACTTGGCATGAAATTATCACAACTAGCATATTAAAAATATAGTGTATCCAAACGATTATTACAAACAGAATTTACTTTTTAAATAATATTTATTTGTAATTGTAACAAATGGAGCTACAATCTCCTGAACTGTTTTCTAGTTTATGTGGAACAGACAAAAAAACCTCCACAAAACAATTTTTAAATATCCAGAAGTAACAATTATTCATATTTCCTCTCCACAGTATTAAATAATAATAAAAAAAATTCTCATAAAAAGAATTGTAGAGGGGGGGAGTGTATAGAAGTTTCAATGAATGGGCATGAAATTTAATCAGAATCATTTTCTGAGCTGTAATTATCAGTATCAGTTTCAGTCTCTGCTTCTGCAGCTACTCTGTTGTGTCTGTCATTATTCATTGGAGAGTTCAGTTTGTAACCTAGGACTTGTTTGTCCTCAGTGCACAGAAATTAGATTAATCTGATACCATGCATATTTTTTAGAAATGATTAGGAAAATATTTGAACATGTCTTAAAATATTTTATTCATCATGTTAAAATAAAACGTTCCATAATAAATTTTCTTTTCTTTTCTTTTTTTCAATTTTTCCAATTTTTCAGGAAAAAACAAGGCTTCAGGAAAAAAATGGGAAAATACTGTTTTTTTCCTGAATTTTTCCGTGTTTTTTCCGGGCCTTCACATCTCTAGAGAAAGCTGTTGCTGGCTAGGACACCAGATGCTCTCTCTGAGCAGGGACAGATAGAGGCTGTCATGGATGACATATGGCACATTGGGGCTTCAGGGGTCTGAAAAAAGGAAGGCTGGTGGCTGCAGTGGGGCCATGTACAAGGAGGTTAGGGTGAGGCTGGCTAGCTTGGGGGCATGCCACTAGGGGTGTAGGAACACATGGTTGTTGACACATGCGAGAGCAGAGGCTCCGAGATCTGTGTCGCTGTGCACCTTGTAGCACAGCCTTAAAAGTGTAGCTAAAAGGGTGATGAGGTTGGAGTAAGTGGGATAGGAACCCAAGAAGAAGAAGAGAAGAAGAAGAGATTGGATTTATACCCCATCCTTCACTCGGAGTCTCAGAGCAGCTTACAAACTCCTTTCCCTTCCCCTCCCCACAAGAGACACCCTGTGAGGTAGGTGGGGCTGAGAGAGCTCTTTTCAGAACTGCTCTTTCAAGGACAGCTGTGCCAGAGCTACGGCTTGGCCAAGGTCATCCAGCAGCTGCGAGTGGAGGGGTCAGGAATCAAACACGGTTCTCCGAGATTAGAGTCCACGCACTTAACCACTGCACCAAACTGAAGGAGTGTGGGAAAACTACCTTTCGCTTGCCTTGGGGAACATTGTAACTGCTAGAAGTGCAATAAAAAGGAGGGGACTTAGCAGCCTTAGAGGCCATCTTTGTAGATCCCATTTATGTGGATCCCATTTACAAATGATGGCATGGAACAGACGTCCCTGCTCCGCTTTTTGAAACTGGTGGCCTTGGCACCTCCCATGTCTGGCAAGGGCCCATCTACAACCAGGCCTCAAAAGTGGGGGGTGGGGGTGGGGAGGATCCAAAGGCATGATAATGTGCAGTCCCTCTTTCCTAAAAATTGAGATCAGACGTGCATGTGTATTTTGAAAACTGGAAATAAGCTGCTGGCTTCTGTAGCTGTTGACCACCGTCCTCAGCCTGTGTGCAGTTGGAACGGACATGGGTGTGCTCTTCAGTGCGTTAAGCCCCCCTTTCCTTGCTGCAACATTTCCCAGACCCAAGAGATTGTAAACATGTTGCCAAGCTTTCCCTTTTCTGTAGCTTTGTGTTACCATGATACTCAGTCTTACTTGCCTTTGAAGTCGGTTGCCATAATGATGTCTTTCATTTTCTGCTCTGCAAGTGCTTACTGCAAAAGTCTAGCTGGAATTACTCAATTAACTTGGCTGGGTTGGTGTTTGCTTTGATGCGGACAGTCCAGCACTGTTGTCATCATAGGACAGCAAAAGAAGCTATTCCCCAGCACTTCAGAATTCCCTGCGGTACGTCTACCATCCTGGTGGTGTAGTCAGTATAATGTCTGTGCAAGTGGAGGAGTGGGGAATCAAACCCTGTTCTCCCAGATTAGAGTCCGCGCACTTAACCACTACACCAAACTGGCTGTACATCAGGTGGGATATAGTCATTGTCACTCAAGATATTTTGCAGCACCTGTCTACCAAAGGTGGCATTCACTGAACTGAGGGCATTAATCTTGTAATGCTTGACAAAGGTAGAGAGAGAAGACAAGGTTGCTACTTTGCATATCTCTTCAGCAGAAGCATGCTTGACTAGGACTGTATTGGTGGTGGCACTCCTGATGGAGTGAGCTATAATGCCAGGAGGAACAGGAATTTTATGTACCTTGTAGACCTCAGCTGTACAAGCTGTAATGGTACTACTTACGGCCAACCTAGACTTCCTTTGCTGCTTATTTGGAGGATTGGGGCTTCTCAGGGCATCTGTTCTCTGAATGTAAGCCTTCAGGGCCTTTCTGACATCCAAAGTGTGCCATGATCTCTCCTTCTGATGCCATGGGTTTGGACAGAAAGATGGAAGATGTAATTCCTGAGACCTGTGGAACATCGAATTAACTTTTGGCATGAACTCTGGTCGAAGAACCACCTTGTCTTTATGGAAGATATAAAGCTCCTTCCTTACTGACAAAGCACACATTTGTGATACCCTCCTGGCTGAGGCGATGGCCACAAGGAAAAGAGTCTTTGTTCTCAACCATTTCAAGGGAATTTCTCTTAGTAGTTCGAATGGAGGCTGGGTAAGGGCAGAGAGGACTGTGTGGAGCTTCCACGTAGAGAATGTGAACTTGAGGTAGAAGAAGAGGAAGAAGAGATTGGATTTATACCCTGCCCTTCACTACCCAAAGGTGTCTCAGAGTGGCTTACAAACTCCTTTCCCTTCTCCTCCCCACAACAGACACCCTGTGAGGTAGGTGGGCCTGAGAGAGCTCTGACAGAAACTGCTCTTTTTCAAGAACAACTGGGCCAGAGTTATGGCTTGCCCAAGGTCATCCAGCCAGGTGCAAGTAGAGGAGTGGGGAATCAAACCTGGTTCTCCCAGATTAGAGTCCGTGCACTTATCCACTACACCAGACAAGGTAGATTTGTTAAGGCTACCCCTCACAGGAAATGAATAATGTGTGGATGTCTAGAAATGCCCTTAATTTGTGGAAGGAGAGTGGTCAAGGCTGCCACACGCCGCTTTTAATGTTGATGCCTTAAGTTTCCTCTTGACACCATCTTGCAGAAAGGATAAAACAGAGCTAAGCGAAGGGTTCAGTAGGTCAGTATTCTTCCTCCTGCATCAGTTGAATGAAGTCTTTCCAAGAAGTGTTATATATCCTCTTAGTTTCCCTTTGAGAGGCCAATAAGGTTTCTGTCACATCTGAGTTGTATCCAAGACATAGGAAGCGTCTCCTCTCAACTTCCAAGTGGCCAAGTGAAGCCAGCCAAAGTCTGGATGCCAGATGGGGCCCTGTTGCGGCATGTTTGGGACCACTGGTAACTTTCAGGGGCATTCTACTGCCATTTCCTGAAGCATCAAAAGCCAAGGTCTGCATGGCCAGTGTGAGGCCATCAGAATAACTTCCATTTGCTGGTCCTTGATTTTCTGTAGTACTCTTGGGAGAACCGGAAGAGGGGGAAAGGCAAAAAGTAGGTCCTTTGGCAACAGAGATGTTAGTGCATCGATTGCTTCTCTCCCAGGGTGGTAAAACCTTGTGCCTCAGTTGATGGTTCTCTGGCGATTCAAACACATCAACTTCCAAACTAATTGGTGATTTGAAGAAATAACTCCCTCTTCAGAGACCACTCCCCCTCCTGTATTGTCTGTTTACTGAGCCAATCTGGTTTGGTGTTGGCAGATTGGATATTGTTGGCTTACTGAATGGGGGACATACTTCTGGGTAGCAGTGTGTGTGAACAAGAACTTGGGGTATGGGTGGACCGTAAGTTAAATATGAGCACTCAGTGTGATGCAGTGATAAAAAAAGCTAATGTGATCTTGGGGTGTATCAACAGAGGCGTAACATCCAGATCGTGAGATGTCATAGTTCCACTGTACACCGCGTTGGTCAGGCTGTACCTGGAGTATTGTGTGCAGTTCTGGAGGCCTCCCTTCAAGAAGGATGTGGAGAGAATGGAGCGGGTGCAGAGGAGGGCGATGAGGATGATCGGGGGCCTGGAGACCTAAGCCTCTGAGGAAAGGCTGAGGGACTTAGGAATGTTCAGTTTGGAGAAGAGGAGGTTGATGGGGGACATAATTGCTCTCTTTAAGTATTGGAAGAGCTGTCACTCTTGGAGACTACTTTGATGGTCCAAGCATCTGCTTGGGACTGGGTCAATTTCTCTTTGAAGTGAAGTAGTTATCCACCCACTGGAAAGTCAAAGTCATCATGCCTTACATTGCTTCCGTGCCCTTGTCAGGTCTGTCTGTTCTAAGGCCAAGAACTTTTAAGTTTTGACCTCCTATAAAAAGATCTTGGGTGGTTCCAGTTGGGTCTTCTTTGATCCTGTTTATATCTCGGCAAGACATAAGGGCTGCTGTACTCCTGCCTGTCCATATGCCTCAAGGTTCTGGGCATGGCTTATCTCTCGTCTCTACTAGGATCTTGTCCAGGTGATTGCCAAAGAGCCTATCTCCTTGAAATGGGTAGGCAATGAATATGGCCTTAGAGTGAAGGTCGGCAGGCCATGCTTGAAGCTGTAGGGTTCATCTTCCTGCTGCTGTTGCTGACATCGCTCTAGAAGTGAATGTGAGGGAATCCAGGGTAGCATCTGCTGCAAATGAGACTGCTTTAAGGAGTCTGGATGAGCCTTCCTTAAGATGCTTATTGGATACCAGAACAAGTTGTAGTATCTTCCTGGTCCAGACTATGGCAGCTCTAGAAATAATGGATCTCATGCTGATTTCTCAGGGTGAAATCTGCCTTCTTGCTGAAGAGGCCTCAGATGTTACCTTGCTCGTCTTCGGTCAAAAGGCCTGAGGATTGAAGTGCTGCAACCAGGGTGTCTATCTGCAGAACCTGCAAAAATTCATTAGAAAGTGACGGAATGGTATAGGGTTTCTTAAGAAGAGTTGGACATTCTTTGCTAGAAGATTTGTCCATTCAGATTTTAACTGTCTCTCTGGGAAGGGCACTACGCTTTATGGAGGGTCCGATCTGGGGAAAAGAAGGGGGGATGGAGGGCGGAAAGCTAACAATAAGGCAGCCAAAGAAGCTAAAAATCAGAAGTGCTAGGAAGAAAGTAACTAAAACGAAAGCAAACGTTGGAGGTAAAGTAGGGCTGCCAAGTCCCCCCGGGGGGCGGATTTCCCCCCGCTTTGAAGGCCCGATTACTGCTGCGGCGGAATCAGGCCCTGGGGGGGACTCCGCCCCCTGAAGCTGCGTCACCAGAGGTGACGCAGGACGTATGGCACATTGGGGGCGTGGCCCAGATTGTCGGGGGAAACCATATGGTCCCCCCCGACGATCTGAGCCACGCCCCCAATGTGCCCTACGTCCTGCGTTACTTCCAGTGACGTTCTGGCGGCGCGCGCATGCACCCGCAGCCAGCTCCCGGACCCAGCGAACACTCCCCCGCCGGTGAGTAATTAAGATTTGGCAACCCTAAGGTAAAGGTTGAAGCTAAAGCAGGAGCCCATCTCCAATGCGGTTCTCCCTTCTGAGTCAGGAGACAAACTGGAGAGGGTGACTCCCACAAGGCCAGAGACAGGAAGCGGAAAGTTAATTCCTACCTCCCTTAATTGGATGGTGGGAATCACCCAGTCAAGATGTCGTCCACCTCAGAGGGAGAAATCGTGGTCCTTGGTGCACTGGACATCTTGAAAGCCAGTATGGTGTAGCAGTAAGAGTGTTGGGCTAGGCATGGAGAGATCCAGGGGCAAATCCCCACTCAACTCCCCACTTAGGGAGTCAAAATCTCCTGGTAATCCCAGGCCACAGGAATATCAAATTTGCTGTTACCAGGGCCAGGGTGTTTTTGGTGGCGGCTCCTACCTGGTGGAACGAGCTCCTGGAGGAGATCCTGGCCCTGCGGGACCTTGCGCAGTTCTGCAGGGCCTGCAAGATGGAGCTCTTCCACCAGGCTTGTGAGTAAGGAGCCGCCGCCACTACTATTCCACCATCGTTACCGCTTATCATCGCACCTCGACCATCAATTGTGCGGATATTAAATGGGGTGCGAGACGTTCCTGGATGAAGATGGGATGATTGTGTTGCTAGGAGGTATGCTGTTGGCCTGGAATTTTACCAGACCCCCGTCTTGCAACTACTGATTCTGTGACATCTAGAGCACCGACACTTTAGTGTTTTGTTTTATTCTGTTTTTATCTGTTTTAACTTTGGCACTTGTGCCTCTTTGTTAGCCGCCCTGAGCCTTCGGGGAGGGCGGGATATAAATCCAAAAAATTAAAATAAATAAGTAAATAAAATATATAGATCACTATGTGACCTTGGTTGAAGATAAGTCCTTCTGGAGTTATCCATCTGTAGGGGGTGGAGTGTTTACAATAAGACAGTGTTCCATTGACAGTTGAGATTGGAAGATTTGCCATCTTTTAACATAAGTTGTACAACATGATTGACAGTTTTAATGGAATGTTAATGTATTTTTATATATGTTGTTAGCCGACCTGAGCCTGCCGAATGGCGGGAAGGGCGGGATATAAATGTAAATATAAATATAAATAAATAAATTCTCTCAGTCTAACCAACCTCACAGAGTAAGGTCACAGTGCTGGGCACACTTACTAGCACCACAACTAAGTGGACTTGCTTCTGAGAAGTATTCATGGGTTATAATTCTTGTCACATCTTAGAGCACTGTAATGCCATGGCACCAAAGAAAACAGCTCCACATCATGTGATGAATACTCTCTGGGATTTGTCCATACTCATTAGACGACACCTGACCTTGGGAGAGCTACATGTTTGATTTTGGTGTGTGCCACTCCCCCCCACCCTCCATATGTGGAAAAATAAGCCGGTCTCTGGAAATTTGACATATACATCCCCAAATTAAATGGTACTTTGTAATCAAACCTCTCATTACTTTTTCTTTTAACTTCATATATCAGTCCTGCAAATAATTTTACAAAAGTTACATTTTAGGAGTGTAAAAATAGCTGCAAACAAAGGTTAGTGAAGGTTTCCCTTGCTCGAAAGCCAGTCAAATCCGACTCTAGGGGGCGGTGCTCATTTCCGTTTCCAAGCCAAAGACCAAGCGTTGTCCAAGGACATTTCCGTGATCATGTGGCCGGCATGACCAAACGCCGAGGTGCGCGGAACGCTTTTACCTTCCCACCGAAGCATTACCTATTTATCTACTTGCAGTTTCTTGCTTTCGACCTGCTAGGTTGGCAGGAGCTGGAGCCAGAGACGGGAGCTCACTCCGTCACGTGGCACTCGGGTCTCGAACTGCCGATCTACAGACCTTCTGGTCTGCAGCTCAGCATCTTGCACAGTTTGCAAAGGATTGTTTATTATTATTTATTAGTAATTTATGCCTTAGCAAATCTTATGCAGGGCTATAAGGTCGCTTACCAAAGGCTACAAGAAGCTGCCCTGTCCTGAGCTAGGTTGTTCTGGCTCACTGGCCCTGGCTTCCCTGAGTGTTCCAGGTGTTCTTTTTGAAATTCCAGCTTCACAATCTGCAACCCGGTTCACATACAGATCACAGTCTTCTGATGAGCTGTGGCCCCAACCAGTGTTCCCTCTAAGCTGAGTGAGTGTGAGCTAGCTCACAGTGTTTTAGCCTCCGGCTCACACATTTTTGTCTCAGCTCAGGAAGGAGGGCTCCAGAGCAAACCAATTTATGCAGCAGCCAAATTGCTCGCTCACAACTTTAGTGCTAGTAGCTCACAAAGTAGAATTTTTGCTCACCAGACTCCATACCTTAGAGGGAACATTGGCCCCCAACCCAAATTCATGTTAACCTACGTCATGTGAGCGAGAGAACAAATTGTGGAAGGGAGCAAGGGGCTATATGTGTGATCTCAAAAGAATATAAATTTGGATTTGGGGATTCATTCCTTCGAAGTGATACAGTTGGATTAATTTCATGAATTTGGCTATTTAAGTTCACTGATCGCTTAAAGCCACACTTCCTGGGTTTGCCGCTTCCCTTATGTTTCATGGTAATGTATGGCTGGCTGTCTGCTTGTGGTTATGACTGGCACACATTTTGGTTCATTCGTAAGATGGTTTGAGGCATGTAAACAGCGTCTCAGTATTTGATATGTAAAACCTTTAGCCATTAAGACTGTTTTGCAACAACAGGTGGTTTGTATTATAAAGAATATGAAATTTAAATCTGGAGTTGATCATACCATATAGCACTAAACAAGCAATCTCAACAATGTGGTTCTGTTTTAAACTGACTGGGATCCATACATCTGCTGCGATACAGCTGGACCACACTCTGTTTAGGGCAGGATCTCTCTCTCTCGGGGGTGGGTGTATTGTTTTTGCCGTTCTCCATCTGCAAATGAGCATTTTGGCTGATTGCACTGAACTTCATTTACAACTGGATGGATGCATATTGGTCATTGTCGAGGAACCACAAATTCAGTCATTATGATTACCACGGCAACTTCTTCCTCCCCACTAGCAGTCACTGCTTTTTTCTCTCTGATGTCACACTGCACTTCACTCAGAAACTCCAAAGTATAGTGTGACATCAGAGGTTAGTGCATCCTCTCCATGGAACTCAGGAAGAAATCTGGGACCTTGACCATGCGAGCTAGTAGACTTAGCAGGGGGCATGATTAGTGTTCCTCCACTGAGCAGGGAGTTGGACTAGATGGCCTGTATGGCCCCTTCCAACTCTGCGGCTCTATGGTTCTGTTAATGGCCAAAGTGGCTAGCTACAACTTGTGGACTCTGGTGACTGAGTAGTACAGTATTTGCTGGTATGATATAGTCTGAGATAAACCAACCCTTTTAGCTTGCAGGTTTTAGTTATTTTCTTCCATCATCCCTACTACGTCAAGAGTTCTGTTGTAGTTCTCGATGGAGAATACATTGTCAAATGTGCTGTCTTTGTGCATCGTGTATTATGTACCACCTTCTATTGAATGCAACATTCACAAGATAACTTGCTCATTGTTCCTTTTTGCAGGTACTTGTTTTACTGTTTCGGTTAGTGGCTTTCATACGTTAAATTTTCAGGGAATAATTTCCATATTGCCTCAACTTGCCAAGGAGTTCCTATAGATCTGCCATGGAACCCTGGAGTGTTTTTGAGAATTCTGGGACATCTTCTAGTGCATATGTGGAGGTGGGATTCTGACTAGGCCTATTGACTCTTACTGCTTATCCATGATTACTGGTAGGGTTGCCAAGTGAAATGTTCTTACCGGCGGGGGGGCCTCGCCGGGCTCCAGGAGCTGTTCGTCGTCGCGTGTGCACCAGCATGTCACCAGAAGTGACGTGTGACGTCGATCACGTTGAAGGCGTGGCCCCGATCGTGGGAGGGAAAACCATAGTTTTTCCTCCGATGATCGGGGCCACACCCCCAACGTGATTGACGTGGTTGCGTCACCAGAAGTCACCAGAAGCCATGTTGCACTTCGGGGGGGGGTGGAGTTCCCCCCGGGGCCTGATTCCGTGGTGGCGGAAATCAGGCCTCCAAAGCAGGGGTTTACCCGCCACCCGCCCCCATTTGGCAGCCCTAATTACTGGCCATCTTACTGAGGAATCCTGGGACACAATAACTGAGTTAAATGATTAGGATTCACTTGGAAGGGAGGACATTGGTTAGGAAAGTTCTGGTAGCTCAGGATAATATGATAGTACCCTCAATGGGTAAGAAGTGTGTCACTACAATACAGGCTTAAAGGATGAGGAGAAGAACACAGGTCTTAACTTTTATTAGTGGGTGAAGTTTACCCAGACTCTACAGGAAAAGTAGATCCTGTCCATGGAATGTAGACCACAAATGATCATGAGTCCTGACGATTTATCAGCTAAATTAAAATTTGTTTGTAGGTTTGTTGCATGGCTAAGCTATACTTTTATGCTTATATTCAAAACATCTGCGGCATTTCTAGTGGCCAACACACTATGTTTGGTTGACTGTTAGACTGTTTCCCTCTTTTTTAAAGAGGAAAGAAAGCAAATAAAAACTTTGTGAAGTACTCTTCTGTCCCTCCCAGGAAGTCTTGAGTCAGTTTCCTGTCTCCCTTTTCACACTTAATTTTTAGTCCGAATTGATCATTAGTAAAGCAGCATGACCTATTTCCTCTCAAAAACTTCTTCACATGTGATAACTTTCTCTTATAGAGGTGATCTTCAAGTATGGGAGAAAAAGTATACACTGTTATGTACAGAAATCATGCTAGGGTCTATTGGGCTTTTCAAAAGCTATAATGCAGACTCTTGTAACCAGGGCTTTTTTTGTAGAAAAAGCCCAGCAGGAACTCATTGGCATAACAGGCCGCACCCAGCAGCAGGAACACATTAGCATATTGGGCCACACCCCTGACAGCACAGCATATTAGCATAGTAGGCCACACACCCCTGTCACCAGATGTGTTGTCATCCAGCCACACCCACCTTTTGCTTGTTATTCTGTTTACCTTGTTTGTGGTCAAAACCCAGGGCTCTTTTTGGAGCAGGAACTCCTTTGCATGTTAGGCCACACACCCCAAATGTAGCCAATCCTAATGAGTTTCTGCTGTTGGGTGTGCCCTATTATGCTAATGAGTTCCTGCTGGGCGTGGACAACTCCGGAGCCAGCTGGAACTCCGTTCCTGTGCGTTCCTGCCCCCAAAATAGCCCTGCTTGTAACCCCTCTTCTTGAGGTCAATTTATCCTTGTGCTGCTCAGGATCAGCTGATTATTTTGCATGTTTGAAACACCCACCATAGGTGAAATAGCACAGACAAAGCTCTTATGGCATTTCATATTATCAAATTGAGTCAGTTTGGGCATGTAGGTGAAGTTTTTTCCCACGGAGTCCTCTGAATGAGATAAACCTACCTACCCTTAAGACACATGGTGCTCTTGAACGATGTGGCAGACAGTTCCCTCTCACTGTTTACAGGTGTGTGTGTGTGCGCGCGCATGAACTTGTATATGTAGCATCTTCTAAGACTTCGGCGACCAGATGTGTGACTTTTCCACCTCTGGATCTGGTGATGTGTTTTATGCCTTTGTGTTCTGCATGTAGCTGTGGTGGAAAGAGTGCATAGAATTCCTGCGCTGTGATGCATGTTTCGTGTTACTGCCATCTCTCAGAAACATGTGTTGAATATTTAGTTTTTCAGTCCCCAAAAGGATGATCCTGAGACATTTGAGTAGGATTCTGAGGGAGAATCCGGAGCATCCAGTTCAGCCCCTGCTAATGGCAGGATTGCTTTCTGCAGTGTGACTGCCAGCACTTATAGTAATGGACTTTCGAGCTCCTCCCAGGGGGGAACTGTTCCATAGTCTGGAAAATCTCACCATTAGCAGAAATTTATCTACAGCCTAAACTTTGACATTTCTTAATCTTTTCCCATTACTTTTGGTTACTCCCTTTCTACTACTACAATTAATTCTTCTCTCTCCTTGGGTATATATACCCTTCTTTAAATATTTGATCATAATTCTCTTGTTCTCTCATTAATTTTCACTATATTTCAGCTCTTTATGCAATATGAATCAGTCCTTCCAGTCTACGGTGCACAGACAGTTGGCTTCTTTGGATGTGATGTACTATAATGAATATATTCAGTGAGGTGATAGGGTCTCTGAAAACAGTCTTCAGGATCCAACCGTTCTGCTACTGAATAAAATTAGAGACCCCGAGCCAATCTTGGATAGGTAGAGAAGTGTCAGAAGAACATAGTGTGTTCTGGTAATGAAGTCCTCACAATAAATTGTGCTCAATATTAAGCGCTAAACGGGGATTTTGAGTGGCTTTGAAATGTACCTACCAGGGTTCCCTCTAAGCCGAGTTAGTGTGAGCTAGCTCACAGTTTTTTAGCCTCCGGCTCACACATTTTTGCCTTGGCTCAGGAAGGAGGGCTCCAGAGCAAACTAATTTATGCAGCAGCCAAATCGCTGGCTCACAACTTTAATGCCAGTAGCCCACAAAGTAGAATTTTTGCTCACAAGACTCCACAGCTTAGAGGGAGCATCGGTACCTACCTAATAGTTCCTTTTTTGCATCTCTTGCTTCTCCCTTTTGTACCTTGTTTCAAAGTTATTTTTGAGAAGCATCATCATTTTCTTGCTGGCAATGTGATGACATCACAAAGCCAATTTAGAGCAAGGGCACCTCTGTAGTGCTCCCAAGTCACCAAAAGACAAGCACTTTTAATAGAGGATTAAAAAGGTAAAGGTTCCCTTGCTCGAAAGCCAGTCGAGTCCGACTCTAGGGTTGCAGTGCTCATCTCCGTTTCAAAGCCGAAGAGCCAGCGCTGTCCGAAGACGTTTCCGTGGTCATGTGGCCGGCATGACTAAACACCAAGGTGCACGGAACGCTGTTACCTTCCCACCAAAGTGGTACCTATTTATCTACTTGCAATTTCTTGCTTTCGAACTGCTAGGTTGGCAGGAGCTGGGGCCAGAGATGGGAGCTCACTCCGTCATGCGGCACACTCGGGTCTCGAACTGCTGAACTACCGACCTTCCACAGCCTGCAGTTCAGCGTCTTAACCACTTGAGCCACCGCAGCTCCAATAGAGGATTAGAATGTGAATAAAATAGCTTTCCCTTCCCTCCGATTTTGATCCTGCAATAAAAGCGCTGTAAGGACTCACGATCTGGAAGCAAGGGTGAGCTCTTCAAGGGCAGCTTAGTCTGTGCCTAGGTGCTGAGTAGCCCATGATGAACAGCCAAGCCAGAGTTTGCAGTTTCATGAGACTAGGTTGAACTCTGAGCTCATTTTGTTACCAAACCCGTGCTGAAGGGGTAGTTCTGTATCTCCCTATGGCCCTTTGCATTAGACCCGTGGTGACAGAATTAATGTGTTGGTCAAGGAAAAGTTGCAGGTGTGTGGAGGTACTCACTGGTAATCATACTTGGAGTAGAGATCAACATATAGCAGCTAATCGAATAGGGCACTCTGCAAGAGTTTATGGTGCTGCAGGTGGCTGTTGTAACTCCAAAACTTCCAGTGCAGAAGTAGGAAATAGATCATATGACAGTTCATAGATCAAGGGACTGGATGTGCTTTTTCGGGATTATTTCCTTGCTGTGATGTATGCTGAATTTCAGAGGCTGATATATAGCTGGTATCCAATATTCAACTGGGCAGCAGCTTCCAAGGTTTTGTGTAATGTTCTAGATGAGGAGATATACAATGTGCATTACAGGAAGTCTGGTTGAAAGTAGTCCTCTTGGAACTCTATGGTTTAGATTCTTTAATATGGAGCTCACAATCAGAGGTAGTTATTGTTTGTCTTTAGTTAACCTTGCAGCTAT
Source organism: Gekko japonicus (assembly GCF_001447785.1). Taxonomy (NCBI): domain Eukaryota; kingdom Metazoa; phylum Chordata; class Lepidosauria; order Squamata; family Gekkonidae; genus Gekko; species Gekko japonicus. The sequence goes on from NW_015167556.1 coordinate 558,240, forward strand.
AGAAATAAATATAAAGGGCTTTTGAATTCTTGTCAGGAGCTTTATTGCATGTCTATAACCTGCACTACATTTCTGTGTTATTTGGATCAGGGTGGATTTGATTTAAATCAATTGGATTTACATCTTGATATAAATCACTGTTTAAATCAGTAGTCAGTAAGACTAGATTTAAATCATGGTTTTCTACATAAAGACTCATTCTTGCTGGTATAATCTTTTTTTTCTTTTTTTCTTGCTGGTATAATCTTAATATATGAAACCAGATAAAGGTTTCATTTTTAGAATAACAACTTTTCTGATTAGTATTACAGTTATATCAAAAAATTACTGATTTGGTTACACTATTAGAAACACATCATAGATGGATAATTATGAAATTATTGCGAGGTGAACTATCTCCAGTTTAATCATTCATATTTGGACTACTTTTCTGCTGTACTTTATTGGAAGGAGAAAAATAATCATTACCTTAATTAATAACAATTTAAATAGTTAAATTTAACTAAAACAATAGCATTTTAGCATCTGTATTCTTGTATTTGCTTTAACATCCATGTTTGTTAACTGATGTGGTTAAACAAAGGAGTATAACACCTGCATTTAGCATCTACTCGAGCACCTGTTTGAGTCCCACCGTGGTCGAGGTGAGCTCTCGACCCTTAGTCCTAGCTCCCGCCCACCCAGCGGTTCTATCGGCGAGTAGATAAATGGGTACCCACCCTTAGTAGGGTGGGGGGCACCCTCCTCCGTCTATGGAGGTGTGTGGAGAAGCAGCGGCACTGGCAGCAATGGCGGCGATAGCGACGGCGAGAACAGCGGCGGCAGCGGAGCAACGGCGGTGGCGATTGGAGGAGGCAGCGCAACGCTGAGAGGCGGCAAGCAGCAGCGAGCAGAGCCTGGCTGATCCCTGGGTCTGCCTGAGCACCGGACATCGTGCAGCCAGAAGAAGCCGAGCCGAGGAATGCTTTCACCAGGGTGTCGGTAAGGAATCCCCCCCCCTTGTACCAATGTGTGGCCGTAGTTAGGGTCGATATAGGTGATTAGCACCCAAGAACTGTAAACCGCCCAGAGACCCCTACGGGGGTTAGGGCGGTATATCAAGCCGATGGATAAATAAATCATCCCATTCCACACATGCATATGGTCCTCTGTAGCTCACTCATCTCCATCTTCTTGTTTATTCATAATCTGGAAAAGAAAAACAAGCTTCCCTGCTTTATTGGGTCCCAAACGATTTCTCAATTTAGAATGAATGAGTCCAAAGGAAGAGAATATTCTTTCTACACCAGCAGAAGATGCTACTGCTGTGAAAAGTTGAAATCATTACTTCAACAGTCTCTAAATCCAAGTGCTTAAGTGACTTCCACCAGTTCACTGGTGTGACTTTCTTTAAAACATCAGCAGCAAACAAATATTTCTTGAATGATTCCACCTTAGCTCTGAAGTTTATTATAGCTGGCATTACAGATGGATGATTGCTGGATACCCATGTGATAGCTAACTCCTCTTCCTCAGCACCTAAGGTTTGACAGTGGTACTGGATATTGACAATATTGGCGAGAAAATGAGCTGGAGACATTGCTTGTCCCATTCTTCTTCTTCTTTTTAATGCTTGTAATTTAATTCTGTCAGTGTGTAGTTGTGTTTTCAAGTGCTCACTCGGTTCCTTCCAAATAGAATAGCAATAGAACAGCTATTTTTCTGTATTTTGTTTAACGCTTCAGAAATGGGTTTCAGGATGCTCAGCGTATGTTCAACATTTCTCTTAAGCCCAATGTTGAGGATTTTGGGAATGACAGTGCCATATCTAGTGTGGTTGCACATTGCTCCATTTCTCTGTCATCCACTTTATCCAGCAGTTTCCATGCAACATCTACTCTGCTGGGTGGACTGTACCCTGGTTTCAGTGGCTGAACCACATTAATGAAATGTGAGTGTTCAGTCAGATGGAAAGAAGATAAGTTTCTGCTGTTGGGTGTGGCCTATTATGCTAATGAGTTCCTGCTGGGCGTGGTCAACTTGGGAGCCAGCCAGAACTCCGTTCCTGTGCGTTCCTACCCCAAAATAGCCCTACTTCCTGCTCTTCTGAATTTCTTCTCAACTTGGATACATTTAGCATTGTCTGTGACCAAACTGCGTACTAGACATTTGAATCTGTATACCTTTTGCTGCCACTTCTTGAAAGTATTCTGCTGTGTGTACATTTCCTGACGCATCAATTGTTTCTGCAAGGAAGACATTCCCTTCTTCTGTTGTTATACAAGAACATACAACAGGAGGATCATTGTGGACATTACTCCACCCATCAAGACTTAGGTTAACAATTTTACCCTCTAGAGCGGTTGCACATTGCTCCATTTCTCTGTCATCCACTTTATCCAGCAGTTTCCCTGCAACATCTGCTCTGCTGGGTGGACTGTACCCTGGTTTCAGTGACTGAACCATATTAATGAAATGTGAGTGTTCAGTCAGATGGAAAGAAGAGTGTGTCGCATAAACAAACTGGGCAGTTTTTTCATCTATTAACTCTTTTTCTAATCTGCTGGTTTGTATCACAAACTTACCTGTGGTGTTTCCTGGATGGTCGGCGTTTTTCTTTCTTTTATTTCTTTTATTTATTTATTTATTATGAGATTTCTATCCCGCCCTACCCAGTAGCTCAGGGCGGCTAACAACAACATACAAATACTAAAACAATAAAATAATTTTAAATACAGTAAAAACTGGTGCTTCAGTCTATACAATCTATACCATTTACAAAATGCTCGGCGATTATTTGCTGCCTATGATCTTAATAATGAAAGCGTGGATGTGTGATGTACATGATGTGACTGAAACACTATCCTGGACAGAAAACTCTGAAACTGTAGAACACGAGGGTGGTGATCTCGAAGATAGATTGTTTCCAGAATCCTTTATGTTGATGGATTCCCCTAAACAAAAAAGTCAGTGTTGTTGTTTCATTATTTATACCATTTCTGATTATTTAGTATTACCCATTGTATTCACTGCCACTCAGTACTGCCCCCAAAAGGAATATTTGCTTGTTTCAATTCTTTATTTCTACTTAACAACTGTATCAAAAGGACAGCCACATGCAGTAATAATAACAACTAATAACAAATATAACTTGACTCAAACATGACAGTTCCTCAAGGCAGTCTTTAAGAAATATGATGAAATCAAAACGTTTACCATCCTGAAGATCCTGCCTCTTTCATCTTCATCACAGCACTTCTGATGTTGTTTCATTTGGGCCACCAGCCCTTGCATTTCTTTGTTGCGGTGTTTGCATTTTGCACCCATGCCTGCCTTATCCATAGGTAGAGGAACGTCATTAAAATATTCCCAAACTGGGTCTCTTTTACGGCCTGCTGCCATTAGAGGTTTTCTCCTCCAGCAAAAGAATAATATGATAAACCTCAGGCTATACATACAAAGATCCAAAGACTTGTGGAGCATTCTGCTCAGAAGGGTTCACTTCCATTTTTACTGCTTGTCCCTCCCTCCTCATGCTTAGCTTCTTATGCAGATCTGTTCCACTTCCAACAATCTTCTTTCTATTCATTGAATATTTTGAAACTTAGTACTTAAGAGGTAAGGGTTTGATTCCGTGTACATAGATTTGCAAAGGAACAATGTGATTAAGGTCTATTTCTCAACTCTTTATTTATAACATTTTTGCTGTGAAGAAGAGGCATGTGATCTCTGCAGACACAGATTCACAGTTTTGAGAACTGTAAAACCAAGCATCTGTGATAATATCTTCTAGAGATAAAAACTGCCCAAGAATCTTACAAAAACCTCTGGAAGAGCATGAAATTATGAATGGATAATGGAATCCATTTACCAAAAAATTTAAACATTGCATGAATATACAGCCTCATGCTACATAATTAAAAACTAATCCTTACTTCATGATGAATAATCTTTGGACTATAATGTATCTAAAATAGGAAACTATCTTTAGATTTTTCCTCAAAAAGCATTTTATTTTAAAAAAATCCAATTTAAATAAAATCTGATTTAAATAAAAAAATCCAATTTTAAATTTCAAAAAGCTGTTTTAATTAAAAAACAACAAAACATTGATTTTTATCCACCCCTATTTGGACTCTTTTCCAGAATAAAATGACCTATGTGCATGATAAAATGTGGCAGCACAGAAGCAAAGAAAACCAAATATTGTAAGCATTTTATTATGTTTTATGGAGGAAAAAAACCCTAGTCGGTTTATGAAATCGGCAGATTTTTGTTAGGGTAAAGCATTTTGCTATATGACAGTCTGTTACCCCGCAATGGCTGAACTGCTGTGTACTCAGCCGTATCCACTGAGTTGAAGCATCATGAGTTTGGAATCAAGGCAAGCCTCTAAAGTACCATTGACTTGGTTGGGACTATTTTGTACTAAATCCAGATATTTCATATTATTTGTTTGATTGAAATGTCCCTGGTTTCAAATGTTTGCAGCATTACTATGTGTTTGCCATGGTTTGATATCTTAGTATTTGTTTTCTAAATATTTACAGGTCCGTGCATGCTTTCATTGAATTTTCCAGTGGCTTGATTTGTGGTCTGATCTATAACTGTCAACAAATGAAAGATTTTTAATCAGTTATTTTATGAGTCAATTAAGTGATCATTGCTACAGAGTACGAGTTATTTTTGAGACACCAGTCAATTCGTGTAATTCTTTTGAAAAATCATTTTAAATGCAGAGGTGTACATTGATTGTTTACACAATGGAAGAACACTTGGCAGGCTAACAAAGTGGAAAGTTTTGATTGAGAATCTGATCAGAAAACACGTATTCCGTCACAGTGATTAGTTGAGTAATGTGCTGGATTGTAATCTAAATGTTTGTATGACTACAGTTACCATTTCTGGTCCTTCATAAATGGAGCCGTAGATACACTTGGCAAAATATATACTTGGATGACATCATTTGGCTTTATATTCTGGCCAGTACAATGTAGTTTCTGCTGTTCTCTTTGCCCCCTTGTAGTATAACAAGGTACGTAGTAATTTTAATTTAGACTAGTGAAGCAAACTGCAATTAGAAGTCCTAATTTATGTTTATGGGCAAAACACTGAATGCAGAATTAGGATTCATAAGGTTTCGTTGGAAACCTGATGCTTCCATAGATATTTTTTGTCTTGATTCATTTTTAAAACACCAGGTTGCTAAGTTTGCTGTGATGTGTAGTCCTTGTGTCCTTGTGTTGTACACTCTGTATGAACATCCATAGAATGCAGTAGATTAGAGCCAGGGCCATGTTCTTTTTTGCTGTTTCGTTAATACCACAAAGTAATGCTATGTTTGCCTTTTAAGCAGCTACCAATGCACCCCAGACAGTTGCTAGATACAGTTATTTAAATGAAACTGAGAACAGGAGGAAACTGCCGTGCACACCTCTTTAAAATGTCAAGAACTCCGCATAGAATGGGGATTTAAAGATGTTACAGTAGTATGCAAGAACCACAACTAGCATAGGTGAGACATTTTAGTTTCCCTTTTCTAAGTCTGCCTTTTCTAGTTGGTAAGTGGAATGTGAAGGAAACTACAGAGGTGTTTGGATGTAATAAGTGTATATGTCGTGCATGTCCTGAAACTGCAAGTATCCTACAAAAATGTGAATTGCCACATTTTCAGCCCATCAGCCCACTGGTATGTTAGCACTGGCTCAAGAATTATCCTGATTTGGCAAGCAGGTTAGATGGTTCACTTTTGCATTCCTCCAGTGTACTTATGCTGCGAGTTCGGCTTTTGAAAGTCAATGGGATTTTGACTCTTTCTTTGACCTGTTCTGTCAGAGTTCTCTCAACCCCACCTACCTCACAGGGTGTCTGTTGTGGGGAGGGGAAGGGAAAGGAGTTTATAAGAACATAAGAACATAAGAGACGCCAATGTTGGATCAGGCCAAAGGCCCATCCAGTCCAACACTCTGTGTCACACAGTGGCCAGAAATACCAGATGCCATCAGGAGGTCCACCAGTGGGGCCAGGACATTAGAAACCTTCCCACTGTTGACCCCCCCAAGCACCAAGAAGACAGAGCATCACTTGCCCCAAAGCCCCTATCTATACCTTGTGGCTAATAGCCACTGATGGACCTCTGCTCCATATGCTTATCTAATTCCCTTTTGAAGCCATCCATGCTTGTAGCCGCCACTATCTCCTGTGGCAGTGAATTCCATGTGTTAATCAATCTTTGGGTGAAGAAGTACTGCCTTTTATCCGTTCTAACCCAACTGCTCAGCAATTTCATTGAGTGCCCACGAGTTCTTGTATTGTGAGAAAGGGGGAAAAGTACCTCTTTCTCAACCTGCTCTATCCCATGCATTATCTTATAAACCTCAATCATATCACCCCTCAGCCGTCGTTTCTCCAAGCTAAAGAGCCCTAAGCGCCTTAACCTTTCCTCATAGGGAAAGTGTTCCAACCCTTGTATCATTCGAGTTGCCCTTTTCTGCACTTTTTCCAAAGCTATAATATCCTTTTTAAGGTGTGGTGACCAGAACTGCACACAGTATTCCAAATGAGGTCGCACCATTGATTTATACGGGGGCATTATGATACTGGCTGATCTGTTTTCAATACCCTTCCTGATAATCCCTAGCATAGCGTTGGCCTTTTTTATTGCAGTCGCACACTCCTGCATTGTCCATATCAAATGCTTAGAACTTCTGGTGGCTGTACTGGGGACCAGTTCTCTACAGGGATAGGGTAGTATTCGGTGTATGGATGCAGCAGAATGAGACGATAGAATGGACTGCCTCAGTTCTGAGTGCAAGTGAATGTTCCCAGATGAAAAAAGAAAAACTCCCAAGGGGGGGGGGTAAACCAGCAGGGAGAAAAGGAGTCTAGCTCATGATTAGCTTATGATTTGTAGGACATTTAAAAAAAAATGAACAAGTAGGTGAAAGGATTAATAATATGAACTCTGAAATTATCCACTCCTTTCTACCAGGAGTATCTCCTCATTCTGCTGCATGTGCAAACTGAACCTAAGCTGTTTCTGAACTCGCCCTACTGTACAGTGTGGCTTGCCTTTTGCCCACACCCTTTTAATTTCTGATTACCATACCAGCAGGACCCATGTTGATCACATTTTCTCTGTCAGAATCAGCGACATTTATCTAACGACCGACCTGTTCTGAAGGACAAGATGAAATTGAAGAAGCAGATAAGAAATGTGTTCTCTTAATTAGTTTTGGGGTGCTGAACTTCATGGCTTTCTAATGAGGACTTGTCTGCTTTTTTGCTTTATGCAGATAAATGTTTTGTGGTTTGCAGGAACCTTTCCAGTAATTAGAACACAAACTTTGTGGGTCATATGATGTTCCTTTTTACATTCCACCACTCTGTTTTTAATCTAAATTACTATTGTTAAAAACCAAACCTATTTGGAAAGAAAAATTTAGAAAGCTGGCTCAGAACTTGCGGTTTTAGCATTTTGCAGACCCTCCGGAATATTTCTGGTGTAAATATCTCTGTTTACTTCTGGCAATGCTTCTCCCTGAATTGAAGAGGAGTGTGCAGTTCTCAGAGCAGTTAAAATGAAGAATTTGTTTCTAATGTAGAACTGATTCACACGCTATGTGGCTGTCATGTGTAGAGCCAAATCACACCCTATGTGGCAGTCATGTGTTTTATACAAATATGTTCCTTCTGTTGAGCCAACAGCAAGCATAACAGAAAAACAGTTTAGTGGGCATACACTAGGCTTCCCAAGTCCCCCCGGGGGGCGGGGAAACCTCCGCCCCAGAGGCCCGTTTCCCACCGCTGGCGGATCGGGCCCCGGGTGGAACCCCACCCCGGCGTGCGCGTCACCAAGAAGTGATGCTTTGACACCGGGCATGCTGGGGGCGGGGCCACGGTCATCTGAGGGAAAACTCTGTGGTTTTCCCTCGGATGGCCATGGCCCCGCCCTAGCGTGCCCGGCGTCATAACGTCACTTCTTGGTGATGTGCGTGCGGCGCGCGTGCGCTCCAGCCGCGGACCGGGAGTCCCCCGGTAAGTTGTTTTTTCGACTTGGCAACCCTAGCATACATCAAAGAGCCATGTGCAGTTGCTGCTCTCTGACTGAAGGGAGGTGGCGTATCTCCCCTTTTACCTTTTGTGTTCACAAACTCAGCAATAAACTCTTTGGTAGTAAATGTAACTAAAATGTGAGGTGCAAATTGGTCATTGGTTGCCAGATTTGCCTTAATTCCAAAGAGTCCTGCTTAAATTTATGGATCTTAATCTGACATACTCCCCGCAAGGAAGCTAGGTGATCACTAGTATAAGTGTAATCATTGCTAGGGAATGCCTAGTTAAGATGATCCAAAGGTCCCCTCCCTCTTTGCATCCCTTTGCATACTGACTCCAGCCTCACAAGCACATAACATTTGAACCATGCCAGAGTTCTCCTTTGGCCAGTGGAAAGAGTCACCAATAGAGTCTCTTGATCAGATCTTAATTGGCACTGTGGACTCATATGCAGAAAGGTGGTCCTCCAAATACATGGGACTCAAGCTGTGAACGGTTTTAAAGCACCTTGAACACCAGAACCTTGAACTGAGCCTGGAAGCAAATTAGTAACCCATGTAGCTGGCATATGGCCTGGCTATCAATTTATTGTCTAGTAGCAGAAAGGAAGCCGTGCAGTTGCATTCCACACCAGCTGAAGGTTCTAAGTTGTCTTCAAGGGCAGCCCCAAAATGTAAAATCTAGTTTGTGAAATCTAGTTTTAGTTTCATTCTTAAGTTTTGGTGTTTACTGTGAATAACCTGAGACTGAAATTACCTCAGACCATGAGTATGTGGAGATTTGTAGGCTGTCTTGAGATAATGGGTGGTAGCCAAATTGCCTTATTTATTAATAAATGTGGGGAATTATGAGTAATAAATGGCAAAAAGGCATTAATTATAAGATCATAACCTGTGTTTACGGGAGTTAGAGTTCCCAGGACACAGGAATGGATACTGAGGCTAGATTGCTAAAGTAATAATTTCTTTACTAAAGGTTTTTCAAGCATATGTACAAAAATCAAGCATTCACACATGAGATACAGGGCTAAGAATACAGATTAGAAAGTACAGAGACATTTGCATGAACAGGAATATCGTTGTTTGGGTGATACTTTACCTGTATGGTGAGATGCTTGGATCATGCAGCAAAAAATAACACAATAAAGGGAAAAGGGATCATGAGCTGACCAGCAACACACATAGACTGATTCCAAACAGGCCTAGATTTGGAACCAAGAAGATAGGGTGGGGTTAGGAGAGGCAGAAGCAAGCGAGAGAGCAGTGGCACAAAGCTCTTCTTTTATACCCAAAAATGTGACCTGAGGCAGGGCTGCTTTGGTCACCTGGTCCCCAAGAGATATTAATAAAACCAAAAACTAGGAGTGGGGCAGTCGCTATTGTCATCGGGCACATCCTTTTGTTTTAGGCTGGAGAGGAATGTGTGTTTCTTCTGGTGATGTTAATATGTGAGGGTGTGTGTGTGTGGGAGATGCCTGCGTCATGGAGAAGGGGATTTCTCATGGCGTCTGTGCAGGAACATGTTGTCCTTTTTGCAGAGCATGGCTTCCCTCTGTGATCGGCTGCTGTTTCTTTGTGTATGGAGGTCAGGGTGGCTGATCTGCATTCTGGTGCTGGCATGGCTGCGGAGATGCAGGAGCAGGAGACTTCTTGTAGTCCAGAAGTCCACATCTGGCTTGGCATGCTGCTTAGGCACAAGGCTCCCCTTGGCCAAAGCACATCTCTTTAGTCCAGTATAAGGGCACTGCTTATGGGCTACAGTCCTGTCCATTGCCCTGGCACACTCTTTTCACAGTTCAGCAAGGCGGTCATATTTAAGAGTCTTTAGTAATGCCATCCCCCTCATGGATCACTGCCTTGTCGTGGCGAGGGGGCTTGCGCAGTTCAATGAAGCTGTGGGCTATGCCGTGAAGGGCCACCCAAGACGGACAGGCCACAGCAGAGAACTCAGACCAAGCGTGATCCACCTGGAGAAGGAAATGGCAACCCACTCCAGTATGTTTGCCAAGAAAACCCCATGGACAGTATCAAAAGGCTAAAAGATATGACGCCGGAAGATGAGCCCCTCAGGTCGGAAGGTGTCCAATATGCTACTGAGGAAGAGCAGAGGACAAGTACAAGTAACCCCAGAAAGAGTGAAGCGGCTGGGCCAAAGCCGAAAGGACCCTCAGTTGTGGATGTGTCTGATGGTGAAAGGAAAGTCCAATGCTGCAAAGAACAATACTACATAGGAACCTGGAATGTAAGATCTATGAATCAAGGTAAGCTTGACGTGGTCAAAAATGAGATGGCAAGACTGAACATCGATATCCTAGGAATCAGTGAACTAAAGTGGACAGGAATGGGCGAATTTAACTCAGAAGACCATTATATCTACTACTGTGGCCAGGAATCTCGTAGAAAAAATGGTGTGGCCTTTATAGTCAACAAGAGAGTGCAAAAGGCAGTACTGGGATACAATCTCAAAAATGACAGAATGATTTCTGTCCGATTCCAAGGCAAACCATTCAACATCACAGTAATCCAAGTCTATGCCCCAACCACTGATGCAGAAGAGGCTGAAGTAGACCGGTTCTATGAAGACCTACAACACCTCCTAGAACTAACACCAAAAAATGATGTCCTCATCATCATAGGGGACTGGAATGCTAAAGTAGGAAGTGAAAAGGTAACTGGAATAACAGACAAGTTTGGCCTTGGAAAGCAAAATGAAGCAGGGCAAAGGTTAACAGAGTTTTGTCAAGAGAACACACTGGTCATAGCGAACACCCTTTTCCAACAACCTAAGAGGCGACTCTACACATGGACATCACCAGATGGGCAACACCGAAATCAGATTGACTATATAATTTGCAGTCAAAGATGGAGAAGCTCTATCCAGTCAGTAAAAACAAGACCTGGAGCTGACTGTGGTTCAGATCATGAGCTACTCATTGCAAAATTCAGACTTAAACTGAAGAAAATCGGGAAAACCATGAGGCCATTCAGGTTTGACCTAGATCACATCCCTGATGAATATACAGTAGAGGTGAAGAATAGATTCAAGGGTCTGGATTTGATAGATAGAGTGCCTGAAGAACTATGGACAGAGGTTCGTGACATCGTACAGGAGGCAGCAATCACCACCATACCAAAGAAAAAGAAATGCAAGAAAGCAAAATGGCTTTCTGATGAGGCTTTACAAATAGCAGAGGAAAGAAGGAAAGCGAAAGGCAAAGGCGAAAAGGAAAGATTTACCCAACTGAACGCAGATTTCCAGAGAACAGCAAGGAGAGATAAGGAGGCCTTCCTGAATGAACAGTGCAAAGTAATAGAAGAAAACAATAGAATGGGAAGGACTAGAGATCTCTTCAAGAAAATTGGAGAAATCAAGGGAGCGTTCCATGCAAAGCTGGCCATGATAAAGGACAAAAACGGTAGGGACCTAACAGAAGCAGAAGAGATTAGGAAAAGATGGCAAGAATACACAGAAGAACTATACAAGAAAGACCTCAATGTCCTTGACAAACACGACGGTATAATCACTGACCTTGAGCCAGACATCCTGGAATGTGAAGTTAAATGGGCCTTAGAAAGCATTACTAACAACAAAGCTAGTGGAGGTGATGGTATTCCAGCTGAGCTATTCAAAGTCTTAGAAGATGATGCTGTTAAAGTTCTGCACTCCATTTGCCAGCAAATTTGGAAAACGCAACAGTGGCCACAGGATTGGAAAAGATCAGTATACATTCCAATCCCAAAGAAGGGCAATGCCAAGGAATGTTCAAACTATCGCACAATTGCACTCATATCACACGCTAGCAAGGTCATGCTCAAGATCCTACAAGCTAGGCTTCAACAGTACGTGGATAGAGAACTACCAGAAGTACAAGCTGGGTTTCGAAGAGGTAGAGGAACTAGAGATCAAATTGCCAACATTCGCTGGATTATGGAGAAAGCAAGAGAGTACCAGAAAAATATCTACTTCTGCTTCATTGACTATGCTAAAGCTTTTGACTGTGTGGATCACAACAAACTATGGCAGGTCCTTAAAGAGATGGGAGTACCAGACCACCTCACATGTCTCTTGAGAAACCTGTATAAGGGCCAAGAAGCGACAGTTAGAACCGGATACGGAACAACTGATTGGTTCAGCATAGGAAAAGGAGTACGACAAGGATGTATACTGTCACCTTGCTTATTTAATATATATGCAGAGTACATCATGCGAAATGCTGGCCTGGATGAATCACAAGCGGGAATTAAGATTGCTGGGGAAAAGATCAACAACCTCAGATATGCAGATGATACCACTCTAATGGCTGAAAGTGAAAAGGATCTAAAGAGCCTCTTGCTCAGAGTAAAAGAGGAGAGCGCAAAAGTGGGCTTGAAGCTCAACATCAAAAAAACTAAGATCATGGCATCCGGCCCCATCACTCCTTGGCAAATAGAAGGGGAAGTCGTGGAAGTAGTGACAGACTTCACGTTCCTGGGATCCCAGATCACCGCAGACTGTGACTGCAGCCATGAAATTAAAAGACGCCTGCTCCTTGGGAGGAAAGCGATGGCGAACCTAAACAGCATGATAAAAAGTAGAGACATCACCCTGCCAACAAAAGTCCGCATGGTCAAAGCAATGGTATTCCCAGTAGTCATGTATGGCTGCGAGAGCTGGACTATAAGGAAGGCCGAGCGCCGAAGAATAGATTCTTTTGAACTATGGTGCTGGAGAAGACTCTTGAGAGTCCCTTGGACTGCAAGAAGAACAAATCAGTCAATCCTCAAAGAAATCAACCCTGACTGTTCCCTGGAAGGCCAGATAATGAAACTGAAGCTCAAATACTTTGGCCACCAAATGAGAAGGGAGCACTCACTGGAGAAGACCCTGATGCTGGGAAAGATTGAAGGTCAAAGAAGACGGGGACGGCAAAGGATGAGATGGTTAGACAGTGCTCCTACTCATAAGCCTGGCGGAAGAGCTCCGTCTTGCAGGCCCTGCGGAACTGTAAAAGGTCCCGCAGGGCCCTGATCTCCTCCGGGAGCTCGTTCCACCAGGTAGGAGCCGCCACTGAAAAGGCTGCATGGCAACATAGGGGTACTGCCTATCTTTTTTCTGTGCTGAGAAAAGACTGAAATCTTCTCCAAGCTCAGTGACTTTATGGTATCTTGTTCTGAAGTTTCTCTTGAGTTTGCTTATATATTGGCTTTGGTATGGGATCTTTTAGTATTTAGCCACTAATCCAATGCTTGTATGAGCATTCATGCCACTTTCCCCCCAGAAGATCTGTAACTGCAGGCTATCCAAAAAGGCTAGGAGGATATTTGCATTGTTAACACTACAGAGAATTCATGCAGCTTTTATGTATGTTGAACCCAGACCTGTACTGTTTCTCTCTTCTTTTGTTGGTCTCTAGGCTCTAGCAGATATCTTACATGAAATTGTTCTCTTTTACTTAATATTTCATGTATTGAGGGTCTTTGCTGTTTGTACCTACTTCTCCAACAAGACAGAATGTTATTTCCTTTTTCTTGTGTAGTATTAATGTGTGCCATTAGAAGAAATAATTTCATACCCTCTATTTCTCTATGCTAAGGAGTCTCAAAGCGACTTACAATTGCATTCCCTTCCTCTCCCCATAGCACTCACCTTGTGAGGTAGGTGGGGCTGAGAGAGTTCTGAGAGAACTGTGACAAGCCCAGGGTCATCCAGCATGCTTCATGTAGAGGAGTGGGGGGAATCAAACCCGGTTCTCCAGAGTAGAGTCCTCCATTCTTATCCACTACATCACACTGGCTCAGGACAATTCTGTGATCCTGTGATGTCTTGAGGCAGAGTACCCACAAGAGGTCTGAGAATGTGACCCATATGTGTTAATTACTTTCCAGTGGTGTATGTCTGCCAGCCTGTTGCAGCCTAAGCAAGAGTCCTATGCTACCTTGAAGACTTAAAGCATAGCCTTCATGGGCTTGAGGCTACTTTTTAAAGATTAAGCGGGAGTCTTTTGCACCCCAAACTTTGTGGTTCTTCTTGGTTATTTGACCCACAAAGGAAGCATTTTGTATAATCAAGATCAGTCCAAACTTGGTGAGTGGGCAAAAAAACAAACCAAATGAGATTTCACTGCAAGTATAAAGTATCACTGAGCCCAACACTGGGGGCCGAGTTTTGCGGCCTGAGGAAGATGTTTCGCCAGCTGCCGGTCAGCCATGTGGTTGTTTCTGCTGGGGTAGTGTTCGAGGCTCGGTGGGGTTTCCAGGCTGGCCAAGCACAGCCTTGTAAGGTTGGCCCTGGAGGTGGGGGCAGTGCGGGGTGGGCTCATGGCATGGATGTAGAGATGTAAAATTTCCGGAAATTTTGAAGCTCGGAAAAAACCCCGTTTTTTTCCGGAAACAAATGGAAATTTTCGGAAAAATTGAAAAAAAATGCTACATTAGCATTTCGTTTGTCTTTTCTAGTTTGAAAGTCATTCTGTTACTTTAGGAACATAAAATATGACTATGGACATTTTGACTTGGCATGAAATTATCACAACTAGCATATTAAAAATATAGTGTATCCAAACAATTATTACAGAATATCCACCCACATGCAAAAACAAAACTGAAACCTTTTTATTTTCTTCTGACAATAGCACCTCCTAAAGGAAGAAATGCATCTTGTTCTTGCATTGGAGAGTTCAGTTTGTAACCTACAGCTTGCTTGTCCTCAGTGCACAGAAATTACATCAATCTGATACCATATATATATATATTAGAAATGATTTGGAAAATATTTGAACTCCTTGTCTTAAAATATTTTATTCATCATGTTAAAATAAAACGTTCCATAATCAATTTTTTTTTTCTTTTTGCAATTTTTCAAATTTTTCGGAAAAAACAAAAAGGCTTCAGGGAAAAAAACGGGGAAAAAACAAAATGGGTTTTTCCTGAATTTTTCCGTTTTTTTTCCGGGCCTTCACATCTCTAGACCCATATGTGTTAATTACTTTCCAGTGGTGTA